>NC_081532.1:1210339-1412839 GCF_030273125.1 Centropristis striata | reverse complement strand
CATCCATCCCTCCAGACTCTATGGCTTCATTCATAAATACCAGCAGAGGATCGCCATCATTTCGCAGTTGCAGCGACCCCCACCCCTCCTCCTCCTCCTCCTCCTCCTCCTCCTCCCTTTACTCCTCAAAGCAATATCATAATCCCAACACCCTCATATCTCTGCCCTCTCTCTCTCTCTCTCTCTCTCTCTCTTTCTCCTGCTGACTGCCAATATGGCTGTGCGGGCATATAGTCCTCATACAATCCTCCCACCGAGCTGCTCACACACTCAGTCACACTGATCAGCCGCTCAGCACGTTTAAAAGCGACAACAAGCGCAGAAATAAACACATAAATAGATAAATAAATAAATAAATAAAAGCGGTTTGTTCGTGCAGCAGACATCCCTCCCTCCATCCATCCCTCCATCCATCCAGGCAGCAGCAGCAGCAGGAGGAGCGCCGCGTTACGCCACAGAATGCCAACATGTCCCTCCATGTAAAGAGGAGCAGCACCTCCTTAAATACCTGGTGGTGAAGAACAGCTCCGCTTCAGGCTCGTGCTCGGTTCACGCGGTGTAAGACAAACGCCGAAAGCGTCTTAAAGCATTTTACTGGGTTCATGTAGAGCTCATGTCGTCCGGTCCAACACCACCACAGCTCTCTCTCTCTCTCTCTCTCTCTCTCTCTCTCTCCCTTCCTCTCTCTCTCTTCCTCTCTCTCTCTTCCTCTCTCTCTCTCTTCTCGCAGAGAGGACGTGGGAGGTGCTATGCCCTCTCCCTTTTCTGTCCACACTTGATTTTTCTTTCAGTTCATACACTTCCTAGTGGTCGGATGCCAGAGAAACCAGCTATTTAACACAGACTGACTCTAAAAAAACTGGAGGAATGTGACAAAAAATAAAAATAAAAATAAAAATAAAGACTGCATGGGTTATCTCAACCTCACAATCTAAACACATGATATAATAATTATATATATATATATATATATATATATATATATATATATATATATAAATAATTTCTTATTTTAAGGCGTTCAACATGCTTATTTCTAGATTTAATAATCTTAATTTAAGAAATTAAATTAAAAAAAAGACTGCACGGGTTATCACAACCCTTCAATCTAAACAATATAATAAATATATTATATATATAATATATGTATATATATATATATTTATATTATATATATATAATATAAATATAATATAAATATATATATATTACTTATATATATATAAAATTATATATATATAATATATATATATTAAAAGTACCTCATCTATACATTATAGCATTTTCAGTAGTCATTTATTTATTTTTATACTTATTTATTACATCACATGTCCTTGTTCTTGTTTTTCTTGGTATTTTTAAATGTTTTTACTCATGTTGTTTTGTTTTATGATTGTCATAAATATGCACCGCATGCAGTGGCATTTTCAATTTGGTTGTATAGTTAACTATATAATGACAATAAAGGCTATTTGATTTGATTTTGATTTTTTTTAAAAAGAAGAAAAGAAGAAGAAACTTGAATAAAAAGATCAATGGGCCCAGTGCAACAGATCACATTAAAGCTGCCTAATTGATGGAATTATTCACATTCAAAAAATGTCAAAAAGGATTTAATTTCCTAATGATTTTGTCCATGTTTCACCCACATATCTCAAGGTAGAAGTCTGCAGGTTTCCCTTTGGATTTACAGCTGCAACTGTGAAATAAAACATGACGTTTTGAGGGAAATGTGGTGAGAAGTGTTGGATTCTCTGGACCAGATCAGACATTTAAAGTGGACTTGCAGGTTTGTCTTTGTGCCACAGAAACAAAGTAAACTAATGTTTGAAGTGTGCAGATAAAAATAAAAATAATCTGGCATCATTTTCAGATTCATGTTTTTGTGCATGCTCCTTGTTCAATAAAGACTAATCCAACATTTTGCTATCAAGGTAAATCCACCTCCAGAGTGCTTTCTCGGTACTTTATCAACATAAATAATGCATAAATTATAAATCATTAATCAAATCAGGCCCATAACTGCATCAATCAAGCAGGGGGAGCTAAAAATAGAGACAATACATGATTGGATGCTGTGTATTTAGTGTTATTGGTGAGGTAATATCATGTGTAGTCAGCTTGGAGAGCTTTTAATTAAAAGACAGAAAGCCATCTCTGGTAGTCTGATCCGGGATCAGCACCACGGACAGCGACCTCATTGTGTTTCAGCACCACGGAGAGAGACAGTCAGGCTCTAATGCTGCAGGCTGTGTGGGGGAAATGTTGTAAATAACAACAGAACACAGCACAACAACATGTCAGGGCTGCAGATAAGGGATAAGATCACAGAGGAGATAAAACATGAAGCCATGAGAGGCCCAGATGGATCCTCGGCCTCTTCATCTGCACCAGAGACCTCCAACATTTCAACATTTCCTCCAGGACCAGAACCAGAACCAGAACCAAAACCAGAGCCAGAGGAGCCTAGCTCTGGTGCTAATAAAGGCCTGTGGCCGCTCAGACCGGCCTGTTGGAGCTGTTTGTCTCTACGTGACGCTCTCACTGATGACTCACCATCTCCGCCTCTCCGCCTGGAGTCTGTCTCCCCCTGGAGGCCGCAGGAGGAACTGCAGCAGCAGACCAGCAGACAGGAGGAGGAGGTGGGGAGGAGGAGGTGGGGAGGAGGAGGAGGTGTTTAGAGGTGGGGAGGAGGAGGTGTTTAGAGGGAGATTTGTGCTAAAATGTTCAAACATTTGTTCGAATTCAAACAAAAAAAGATTAATCACAATATCAAATACAACATTTAAATGAAGTTCAATTTAAATGACTTGCAATCACAACAAAAAGAGAACAAAAAGAGACACGAAGCGACCAAAAAGAGACACAAAGTGACAAAAAATGACAAAAAAAAGACACAGTTTCAAAAAAAAGATACAAATGACCAAAAAAAGACACAAAGTGACTAAAAGTAACACAAAATGACCAAAAAAAGACACAAAGTGACAAAAAATGACAAAAAAAAGACACAGTTTCAAAAAAAAGATACAAATGACCAAAAAAAGACACAAAGTGACTAAAAGAAACACAAAATGACCAAAAAAAGACACGAAGTGACTAAAAAAAGATACAAAGTGACAAAAAATGACACAAATGACCAAAAAAAGACACAAAGTGGCTAAAAAAAGACACAAAATGACCAAAAAAAGACATGAAGTGACGAAAAAAGATACACAGTGACAAAAAATGACACAAAATGACCAAAAAAAGAGACACACAATTTCCAAAGAAGATACAAAATGACCAAAAAAAGACATAAAGTGACAAAAAAACACACAAAATGACCAAAAAGAGACACGAAGTGACTAAAAAAGATACAAAGTGACAAAAAATGACCAAAAATGACCAAAAAAAGGACACACAATTTCCAAAAAAAGATACAAAAAGACCAAAAAAAGACAGGAAGTGACTAAAAAAGATACAAAGTGACAAAAAATGACACAAAGTGACAAAAAACCCCACAAAATGACCAAAAAGAGACATGAAGTGACTAAAAAAGATACAAAGTGACAAAAAATGACACAAAATGACCAAAAAAAAGGACACACAATTTCCAAAAAATGAAAAACACCCAGATTGACCTTCTAAGTGGCTTGGAAGATATATTGGTTCTCATAGACGTTATATGGGTGCCATCTCTGATCTGCAATCTTGATGAAGGGGCTCCTACCAAAAATGAAACTATGGTGATGGAGAGCATGTGAAAAAATGTGCTGCTTTTGTCCGACGTGTTTTATTGCCATAAAATCAACAGTGCTAATATCGTTTTACAGTAATATTAGAAAAAGTTGCACTGTATTTATTATGGTAAAGTTCTGCAACCACAGCTGCTGTTTTTTTTTACCGTAAAAAAACAACAGGTTTTTTTGGGTTTTTTTACAGTGTAGGATTCATACTCTGAGGACCATAAATTAAATTGTAGTTGAGATTTTGAATTCACAGCAACAGACCGACCGACATTGACAAATATGTTGCTAAAAGCTGCTCGTCATGAGAGAAATCCAGCTGAAAAACATAGAAAAACGTGTTTCTAAACAGCGACTCCTTCCTTCCTTCCTTCCTTCCTTCCTTCCTTCCTTCCTTCCTTCCTTCCTCGTCCTCTTCTTCCAGCTTCTATCAGCCGTTACAACGAGGCAACACAATGCAATCTCTGGTTTCTGCTCCAATCTGTTTAATCAATAACCTGTCGGCCCCCAGAGACCAGAGGAACCAGACTAACAGCCAGCAGACCTTCCTTTCTCGTATCCTTCTTTAGTTTCCTTCCTTCCTTCTTTCGTTTTCTTGTTTCCTTCCTTCCTTCTTTCATTTTCTTGTTTCCTTCCTTCCTTCTTTCGTTTCCTTCCTTCGTTCCTTCCTTGTTTCCTTCTTTCGTTTCCTTCCTTGTTTCTTTCGTTTCCTTCCTTGTTTCCTTTCCTTCCTTGTTTCCTTCTGTCGTTTCCTTCCTTCCTTGTTTCCTTCTTTCGTTTCCTTCCTTCCTTGTTTCCTTCTTTCGTTTTCTTCCTTCCTTGTTTCATTCCTTGTTTCCTTATTTTGTTTCCTTCGTTCCTTGTTTCATTCCTTCCTTCCTTGTTTCCATCTTTCGTTTCCTTCCTTCCTTCCTTGTTTCCGTCTTTCGTTTTCTTCCTTCCTTGTTTCCTTCTTTCGTTTCCTTATCTCGTTTTCTTCCTTCCTTCCTTCGTTTCCTTCCTTCCTTCCTTGTTTCCTTCCTTCCTTCCTTGTTTCCTTCTTTCGTTTCCTTCTTTCGTTTCCTTCCTTCCTTCGTTTCCATCTTTCGTTTCCTTCCTTCCTTCCTTCCTTCCTCCTCCCTCCCTCCCTCCCTCCCTCCCTCCTCCTCCCTCCTCCCCTCCCCGTGGTGTCCTCCTCCTCCAGTGTTTCCTCCTCATTACATCCAGTGCGTGAACACAAAGCTTCTCCTGTTCGGAGCTCCTGAAGCGTGAAACAGCCGAAGACGCGTTAAAGTGGCTGTTAGACGTCTGAATGCTGATAAATGACCCGAGGCTGGAGGTCAAAGGTCAAGTGGAGAAGAAGGAAGAACGCTGCATGGAAATAATGTCTTCTCAGCAACAAATCACCACAAAAACTCTGCTGTTCCAAATTTAATTTAATGCTAAAAAGTTAATTCAAAATTATTTAACAAAAGACACAGAATTACCAACAAAAGACAGATTAAAAAAAAGACACAAAATGACCAAAAAAGACAAAATTATTTAAAAAAAAGACAGAATTATTTAAGAAGACACAGAATTACCAAAAAAAAGACAGATTTAAAAAGACACAATTATTTAAAAAAAAAAAAGACAAAATTATTAAAAAAAAGACAGAATTGTTAAAAAAAAGACAATTAAAAAAAGAAAAAATTTAGAAAAGACACAAAATTACCAAAACAATACACAATATTACCAAAAAAAAGACAAAATTATTAAAAAGTGTCTTTTTTGATAATTCTGTGTATTTTTTTGGGCAATTTTGTGTCTTTAATTAATAATTTTGTGTCTTTTTTGGTAATTCTGGGTTTTTTTTCTGTCATTTTGTGTCTTTAAGTAATTTAGGTTTTTTTGGTAATTTTGAGTCTTTTTTTATTTTTATTTTGAGTCTTTTTTTGGTCATTTTACTGCCTCCAGCAGCTCCCAGGTAATTTGAGTTTGAGACCCCTGTTTTACAGCATATCAATTTCAAAAAGGGAAACTGAATATTTAATGATTCCCAAAATACAGCGTGAAATATTCGGGCACCATTTATAAAAATAAAGCAGTTAAATCTCATTAATAACAAATATGGAGCTGCAGCGTGAACTAGAGTCACATCCACAGAGGTTATGGATCCAGAAATATAATTTCTCTGACTCAACACTGCTATAAAAATAATAAAAAAACCAGTTACAGAAGTCGCTGGTGCGTGAACGTTGTAATTTAGACCAAATAAAATCCAATTTCCCACTTTGTGAAACAGGAATAAATGTGAAAGTTTAAAGCCAGACAAGCTTTTTTGGTCTTTTTTTGTGTCTTTTTATTGGTCATTTTTGTGTCTTTTTATTGGTCATTTTTGGTCTTTTTTGTGTCTTTTTATTGGTCATTTTTGTGTCTTTTTATTGGTCATTTTTTGTGTCTTTTTATTGGTCATTTTTTGTGTCTTTTTATTGGTCATTTTTGTGTCTTTTTATTGGTAATTTTTTGTCTTTTTCGTGTCTTTTTATTGGTCATTTTTGTGTCTTTTTATTGGTCATTTTTGGTCTTTTTTGTGTCTTTTTATTGGTCATTTTTGTGTCTTTTCTGGTCATTTTTTGTGTCTTTTTATTGGTCATTTTTGTGTCTTTTTATTGGTCATTTTTGTGTCTTTTTATTGGTCATTTTTTGTGTCTTTTTATTGGTCATTTTTTGTGTCTTTTTATTGGTAATTTTTGTGTCTTTTTATTGGTCATTTTTGGTCTTTTTATTGGTCATTTTTGTGTCTTTTTATTGGTCATTTTTTTTGTCTTTTTATTGGTCATTTTTGTGTCTTTTTATTGGTCATTTTTGGTCTTTTTTGTGTCTTTTTATTGGTCATTTTTGTGTCTTTTCTGGTCATTTTTTGTGTCTTTTTATTGGTCATTTTTGGTCTTTTTTGTGTCTTTTTATTGGTCATTTTTGTGTCTTTTTATTGGTCATTTTTGGTCTTTTTTGTGTCTTTTTATTGGTCATTTTTGTGTCTTTTTTGGTCATTTTGGGTCATTTTTTGTCTTTTTATTGGTCATAAATTATTTGTGTAATTGCAAAAGAAATATTCGACACAAAATGACCAAAAGACACAAAGTGACTAAAAAAAAAGACACAAAAATGACCAAAAAGACACAGTGACTAAATAAAAAAAATGACCAAAAAGAGACACGAAGTGACTAAAAAAAATCCAAAGACACTTCTTTAGTTCATTAAGGTTCCAGTTTTATTATTTCTTCATTATGAGACGATAAATTAAGACATAAACAGGCAGAAGTCGTCCAGATAAAGTTACAGATTGAAACAGACTTTAAACAGGAAGAGAACACACTGAGGCTTTTAAAAGAACAAAGACAGACATTAGTGACAGAAAACAGTTCCAGTTTGGATCCTCGATGTTACAAAGTGCTGTTTGTGGACTCGTTTGAAGAAAACCTGCTTTAATAACCGTCATGTTGTCTTCATTTTCCATCACAAATGGCTCAATTACAGTTAAAATGTAGCGCTAGTGCTGCTGAAACCTGCAGGCACGTCAACAAAGTTCAATGAATTTCTTTCACACGACAACAAAGACATGAAATCACATAAAAATGTCACAGTAACTCTGATTGTCTCGATGTGGAAGCAGATACAAGCTTTAATTTATTTATCACCAACGTGAAGCTTCAGTTCACCAGATCAGCATCTTCTGTCATGGACGGAAAGGACACAACAACAACAACAACAACAACAACAAACACACACACACTCTGTCAGTTACCCAAACATGCACACAAAGAGAGAAAGGCGTCCCATGGTGAGTCTCACTGGTCCTTGTTGTGGTCCAGGGCCCCGGTTAACAGCTGATGGAACAAACAAACAAACAAAGAAGAATAAACAACAGATATTTGGCAGAAAGGTGAAAAGAAAAAAAGATAAACTGCAAAAAAAAGGTGTTTAGTCTAAAAACCAGATCAAACAGTAAATCTGAGGGAAATGATCTTGCTGCATGGACAGATAATTTACCTTGACAAGATTTATTAAATTAAGATTATTAAATCTAGAAATAAGCATGTTGAACACTTAGAATAATAAATTAACTCTTTAAACAAGATAAATTAAAGCTGCCAGCAGTGATGTGTCTTTTTTTGGTGATTTTAAGTCTTTTTTTGTGTGTTTTTTTTTTTTGTCTTTTAATGTCTTTTGTTTCTATTTTGGTCATTTTACATCTTTGTGTCTTTTTTTGGTCTTTTTTGTGTCTTTTTTTGTCTTTTCTGTGACTTTTTTGTGCCTTTGTTGTGTCTTTTTTTGGTCTTTTTTGTGACTTTTTGTGTGTGTTTTTTTTGTCTTTTCTGTGACTTTTTTGTGCCTTTGTTGTGTCTTTTTTTCCCCTTTTTGTGTCTTTTTTTGGTCTTTTTTGTGTCTTTTTGTGTGTCTTTTTTTGTCTTTTTTTGTCTTTTCTGTGACTTTTTTGTGCCTTTGTTGTGTCTTTTTTGTGTCTTTTTGTGTGTCTTTTTTGGTCTTTTCTGTGACTTTTTTGTGCCTTTGTTGTGTCTTTTTTTGTGTCTTTTTTTGTGTCTTTTTTTTGTCTTTTTATTGGTCTTTTCATGGTCATTTTGGGGGGGGGGGGGGGGGGGGGTTTGTGTCTTTTTTGGTCTTTTTTGTTGGTCTTTTTCGTGTCTTTTTTTGTGTCTTTTTGGTGTCTTTTTTGGTCTTTTGTGTATTTTTTGTGCCTTTTTTTGGTCTTTTTTGTGTCTTTTTGTTAGCCTGGCTAACACCAGACCAAATCTCAAATGAGATTAGTCTGGGAACCAGCCGTTCATTTCTCCGTAGAGGAGGCGTGGTTTACGATCCTCCGGAGCCGTTTATTGGGCGCTTAGAATGTCTATCAAAGCGTCTGTAGGTAGCTCTTAGCCAATCAGATCAGTTCTACCAGATGACGTAGTAGAGCAACAGAGATGGATGTTTGTTGTGTGTGTGTCTGTGAGAGAGTGTTGCTGCTGCTTTGCTTCTCCAGTTCTCGCTTTCTGCAAGATTATTTATTTTCACGCTTTATTCCCCCTCATGTCATTCAGCCACACATCCACTGATTTTATGGGCAATAAACAAGCTGCTGGGGGTCTCTGGGGGCTCCGCTGAGAGACTTTTCGCCTTTCAACTTTCGCTCTAAACTATTTAAAACACCATCTACAGCTAAAGAGAGTTTGGCGTCTGCAGCAGCCATGTTGGATCCGTAAGAAAACTACAAGCTTCCAAGTGCCGAGTAGTACGCGTCATCGTCTCACCGTCCCTCCCCGCTCTGTGATTGGATCCTAAAACAGGGCTAAGAAACCTCTCTGGTTTCCAGACCGCCTGGAGGTTCGAAATTAAATTTGAGCGCGCAAAGCAGTCTGGGTATACCCAGGCTACATCTCTGTGTCTTTTTTTCCTCTTTTTGTGTCTTTTTTTTGGTGTTTTCTGTGTCTTTTTATTGGTCTTTTTTATTGGTCTTTTTATTGGTCTTTTTTGTGTCTTTTGTGTTTTTTTTTGTGTCTTTTTTGGTCTTTTCTGTGTCTTTTTTGTGTCTTTTTTTGTCTTTTTATTGGTCTTTTTTGGTCACTTTTCGGGGATTTTTTTTGTCTTTTTTTTTGTCTTTTTTTGGTCTTTTCTGTGTCTTTTTTTGTCTTTTTATTGGTCTTTTTGTGTCTTTTTTGGTCTTTTTATTGGTCTTTTTTGTGTCTTTTTTGTGGTTTTTTTGTGTCTTTTTTTGTCTTTTTATTGGTCTTTTTTGGTCATTTTTGGGGGATTTTTTGTGTCTTTTTTTTGTCTTTTTTGTGTCTTTTTTTGGTCTTTTCTGTGTCTTTTTTTGTCTTTTTATTGGTCTTTTTTGTGTCTTTTTTGTGTCTTTTTTTGGTCTTTTTTGTGTCTTTTTTGTGCCTTTTTTTGTCTTTTTTGTGTCTTTTTTTGGTCTTTTCTGTGTCTTTTTTTAAGTGTTCAACATGCTTATTTCTAGATGTAATAATCTTAATGTAATAAACCTTGTCAAGGTAAATTATCTGTCCATGCAGCGAGATCATTTCCCTCAGATTTACTGTTTTACCTTTTACCTTTTGTTGCAGTGTGTGGTGTATTAGTGGTGTATTAGTGTGTTCCAGGCTGTATTGTGGTGGAGTTAGTGTGAGGTGGTGCATGCAGGCAGGCGGAGTGAGAATGTGTTGCTGCAGTAATAAAGTGTGTGGCTCTACTTGCATGTACACTGAGACCATCTCACCCTCCTTAGCCACCGTCTCCGTCAGGTTCTTGGCCTTGCTGCTCAGATCACTGACCATGTGGTCGATCTCAGCCTGGTGCTTCAGGAAGAAGGGCCGGATCACACGCTGGTACAGGATCTCAGAGCCGTTCCACGACACCGGGGCCATGCACCACACCAGGAACACACACTGAGGAGGAGCAGGAGGAGGAGCAGTCAGTGAGGAGGAGGAGGAACAATCAGTGAGGAGGAGAAACACAGTGAGGAGGAGAAACAACGGTTATACAAGATCTCAGAACCGTTCCACGACACCGGGGCCATGCACCACACCAGGAACACACACTGAGGAGGAGCAGGAGGAGGAGCAGTCAGTGAGGAGGAGAAACAAACACTGAGGAGGAGAAACACACACTGAGGAGGAGAAACACACAGTGAGGAGGAGAAACAACGCTGATACAAGATCTCAGAGCCGTTCCACGACACCGGGGCCATGCACCACACCAGGAACACACACTGAGGAGGAGGAGCAGGAGGAGGAGCAGTCAGTGAGGAGGAGGAGGAACAATCAGTGAGGAGGAGAAACAATCAGTGAGGAGGAGAAACACACTGAGGAGGAGGAACACACACTGAGGAGGAGGAACACACACTGAGGAGGAGCAGGAGGAGCAGTCAGTGAGGAGGAGAAACACAGTGAGGAGGAGGAGCAGGAGGAGGAGCAGTCAGTGAGGAGGAGGAGGAACACACTGAGGAGGAGGAGCAGGAGGAGGAGCAGTCAGTGAGGAGGAGAAACAATCAGTGAGGAGGAGAAACACACTGAGGAGGAGAAACACAGAGCCGTTCCACGACACCGGGGCCATGCACCACACCAGGAACACACACTGAGGAGGAGCAGGAGGAGGAGCAGTCAGTGAGGAGGAGAAACACACACTGAGGAGGAGGAGAAACAATCAGTGAGGAGGAGGAACACACACTGAGGAGGAGGAGAAACAATCAGTGAGGAGGAGGAACACACACTGAGGAGGAGCAGGAGGAGGAGCAGTCAGTGAGGAGGAGGAACACACACTGAGGAGGAGCAGGAGGAGGAACAGTCAGTGAGGAGGAGAAACACACTGAGGAGGAGCAGGAGGAGGAGCAGTCAGTGAGGAGGAGGAACACACACTGAGGAGGAGCAGGAGGAGGAACAGTCAGTGAGGAGGAGAAACAATCAGTGAGGAGGAGAAACACACTGAGGAGGAGGAACACACACTGAGGAGGAGCAGGAGGAGCAGTCAGTGAGGAGGAGAAACACAGTGAGGAGGAGGAGCAGGAGGAGGAGCAGTCAGTGAGGAGGAGGAGGAACACACTGAGGAGGAGGAGCAGGAGGAGGAGCAGTCAGTGAGGAGGAGAAACAATCAGTGAGGAGGAGAAACACACTGAGGAGGAGAAACACAGAGCCGTTCCACGACACCGGGGCCATGCACCACACCAGGAACACACACTGAGGAGGAGCAGGAGGAGGAGCAGTCAGTGAGGAGGAGAAACACACACTGAGGAGGAGGAGAAACAATCAGTGAGGAGGAGGAACACACACTGAGGAGGAGGAGAAACAATCAGTGAGGAGGAGGAACACACACTGAGGAGGAGCAGGAGGAGGAGCAGTCAGTGAGGAGGAGGAACACACACTGAGGAGGAGCAGGAGGAGGAACAGTCAGTGAGGAGGAGAAACACACTGAGGAGGAGCAGGAGGAGGAGCAGTCAGTGAGGAGGAGGAACACACACTGAGGAGGAGCAGGAGGAGGAACAGTCAGTGAGGAGGAGAAACAATCAGTGAGGAGGAGAAACACACTGAGGAGGAGGAACACACACTGAGGAGGAGCAGGAGGAGCAGTCAGTGAGGAGGAGAAACACAGTGAGGAGGAGGAGCAGGAGGAGGAGCAGTCAGTGAGGAGGAGGAGGAACACACTGAGGAGGAGGAGCAGGAGGAGGAGCAGTCAGTGAGGAGGAGAAACAATCAGTGAGGAGGAGAAACACACTGAGGAGGAGAAACACAGAGCCGTTCCACGACACCGGGGCCATGCACCACACCAGGAACACACACTGAGGAGGAGCAGGAGGAGGAGCAGTCAGTGAGGAGGAGGAGGAACAATCAGTGAGGAGGAGGAGAAACACAGTGAGGAGGAGAAACAACGCTGATACAAGATCTCAGAACCGTTCCACGACACCGGAGCCATGCACCACACCAGGAACACACACTGAGGAGGAGCAGGAGGAGGAGCAGTCAGTGAGGAGGAGGAACAATCAGTGAGGAGGAGAAACAATCAGTGAGGAGGAGAAACACAGAGCCGTTCCACGACACCGGGGCCATGCACCACACCAGGAACACACACTGAGGAGGAGCAGGAGGAGGAGCAGTCAGTGAGGAGGAGAAACACACACTGAGGAGGAGGAGAAACAATCAGTGAGGAGGAGGAACACACACTGAGGAGGAGGAGAAACAATCAGTGAGGAGGAGGAACACACACTGAGGAGGAGCAGGAGGAGGAGCAGTCAGTGAGGAGGAGGAACACACACTGAGGAGGAGCAGGAGGAGGAACAGTCAGTGAGGAGGAGAAACACACTGAGGAGGAGCAGGAGGAGGAGCAGTCAGTGAGGAGGAGGAACACACACTGAGGAGGAGCAGGAGGAGGAACAGTCAGTGAGGAGGAGAAACACACTGAGGAGGAGAAACAATCACTGAGGAGGAGAAAGAATCAGTGAGGAGGAGAAACACACACTGAGGAGGAGCAGGAGGAGGAACAGTCAGTGAGGAGGAGAAACACACTGAGGAGGAGCAGGAGGAGGAACAAACACTGAGGAGGAGAAACACACAGTGAGGAGGAGAAACAATCACTAAAGAGGAGAAACACACTGAGGAGGAGAAACAAACACTGAGGAGGAGGAGGAACAACCAGTGAGGAGGAGAAGAAACAATCACTGAGGAGGAGGAGAAACAATCACTGAGGAGGAGGAGAAACAATCAGTGAGGAGGAGGAGAAACAATCAGTGAGGAGGAGGAGGAACAATCAGTGAGGAGGAGGAGAAACAATCAGTGAGGAGGAGGAGGAACAATCAGTGAGGAGGAGGAGGAACAATCAGTGAGGAGGAGGAGAAACAATCAGTGAGGAGGAGGAGGAACAATCAGTGAGGAGGAGGAGAAACAATCAGTGAGGAGGAGGAGGAACAATCAGTGAGGAGGAGGAGGAACAATCACTGAGGAGGAGGAGAAACAATCAGTGAGGAGGAGGAGGAACAATCAGTGAGGAGGAGGAGGAACACAGTGAGGAGGAGAAACACACACTGTAATGTTATGCTACTATATAATATACAAGGAGCACACCTACAACAAGCATTCCTTTACAAGTATTTATTTATACAGCAACCTATGACCTTTAACCTCAAAATGTGTGTGTGTGTGTGTGTGTGTGTGTGTGTGTGTGTATCTGTAACTGTAATCACATCAAAGATCAAAGGCAATCAACAGAATTAACTGACACCAACTGTCGAATGTTCCGTAACAGTGACAGCAGCCAGAGGTGGACAGACTGGAATTTCTGGCCTCGAACAGAAAGCATTTTTGGCAAAACCATAATACCTATCATTGATCCGACTTCACTTTGAGCATCCTGAGTTCTTCCTGAACCTCTACATAAGTTTACATACTTACATAAAAAGTACAAAAAAATAGCTTTGTTAGAGCGATCTAAAAAAACTGTTACATCTCCCTTTTTCAGAAATCTTCCTGCGTTTTTAATATGGCAGCCAATGAGGCTGTTGGTGGTGTTGGTGGATCATCTGTGCGTCCTACGCCCAAACTATAACTCTGACAGCTTTACCAGAGGATTGTGAGGGAGAAGACTAATTTTCCTACGTTTCTATGTATAAATTATTTCTGTAGAGTGGAATTTGCGGCCTGGAGTGCAGTTTTCAAATGTATTTTTTGACAGTTTTTTCTCTCCCTCTACACTCTGGCGATGATGTCACACACTGTGACACAAACATTCCGTGCAATACACACCCATTATAATCTCAGAATTTCTCCAAAAATGATCATGGTCATTGAACAGGGATTGATAAAAAACTATATGACCTATCGAAACGTTTTGAGAAAGAAGAAAAAATCCACAGTATAATAATAGTGTACGATTGCCCCGAGGCCCTAATGAGTGTTTCCAAACCACAAGATGACGTCCTCAAATCTCTTGTTTTGTCCACAAACCAAAGAGATATTCAGTTTATTGTCATAAAGGAACAAAGAAACCAGAAATATTCACATTGAAGAAGCTGAAATCAGAGAATTTGGACTTATTGTCTTTAAAAAAACTGCCCAAACCAATTATTGGATTATCAAAATATTTGACGATTAATTTAATAATTGATTATTGTTTGATTAATCGAATAATTGTTGCAGCTCTAGTTTTTTGTGTGTTTTTATGTCAGTTTTTTGTCATTTTTTGCTTGTTTTATTTGGGTTTTTTGTCATTTTTGGGGTGGTTTTTGTAAAAAAAACAACAACTGAGGGTTTTTTTGTGTGTTTTTGTGTGTTTTGAGTGTGTTTTTATGTGTGTTTTTGTAATTGTGTGTGTTTTTTAGAGCTGCAACTAACGATTATTTTCATTGTCGATTACTTAAATGATTAATCGATTAGTTGTTTGGTCAATAACAAGATGACGTCCTCAAATCTCTTGTTTTGTCCACAGACCAAAGAGATATTCAGTTTATTGTCATAAAGGAACAAAGAAACCAGAAATATTCACATTGGAGAAGCTGAAATCAGAGAATTTGGACTTATTGTCTTTAAAAAAAACTGCTCAAACCAATTATTAGATTATCAAAATAGTTGACGATTAATTTAATAATCTATTATTGTTCGATGAATCGAATAATTGTTGCAGCTCTAACTTATTTAGCACATTTCCAGTGTGAACACACATAAATGTATTTAAAACCAGAGTTGTGCAGTGTGGAGCTGCTCACATTGACTTTACACAAGTCATCCACCGGAGGGCGCCACAATCACATCAACACTCATGTGATTCAACAGACTGAGTGAAAGCAGACAATAGAAACAGGAAGTAAAGAGACACAGTAGCAGATATCATTCAAACCAAAAAGTAGAGGAAACAAACTACAAATTAACCCTTTGATGCTCAACATATAAACACATTTTAATACACAACATGGGTCAAAAACGTTATTTCATGCTGCTGTGTGTTTGAATATCTTTTTATTTTATTACAACAAATCATTATATACATTTTTCCTTTCATACTTTAAGAAAAATAGTTTTTGTATTATTACATCAAGTTTACACACATGGGTCTAAAATGACCTTGTGCATTAGAAGAGTAGTGATACAAAAAGTGATTCACTAAATGAACAATGTGAGTATATGTGTAACTGTGTTTGTCTTATTTTGAAGGTTTAACTTTAAAAGAGTTGTTAGAACCACCAGGTTACATTTTTAAAAATCACATATTTTAACATTTGAGACTTATTAGAGCCACCAAATAATAATTTACATTGGAAAAACACCAATTTAACAAACTAGGATAGTTAATATTTGTGTCTTCTTTGTCAGGTTTTAAATTGGTGACAACATATAAACACCTTCTAATGCACAACATGGGTCAGAAATCACCTTCTGCATTAATGCAATTTTTTGTGTTTTGTTGTAATTTCTTTGTCTGTTTTTGTGTTTCTGTGTTTTTTGTAATTATTTTGTTTTTTTATGTGTGTTTTTGTACGTTTTTGTAATTTTGTGTGTTTTTATGTGTTTTTTATATTTTTTCGTAAAAAAAAAAAAGAAAAGAATATGTTTGTGTGTTTTTGTGTTGTTTATTTTTTTATTTTGTGTGTGTGTTTTACATTTTTTGTGTGTATTTATGTGTGTTTTTTTTGTATTTTTTGTGTTCAAAGTGTTAACGCAGTAAGTCAAAATGAAAAAAAAAATCAGGTCGATAAATTTTCATTAAATTGGTGATTGGTGAATTGGTGACAACATATAAACACCTTCTAATGCACAACATGGGTCAGAAATCACCTCCTGCATTAATGCAATCTTTTGTGTTTATTGTGTTTTTTGTTGTAATTTCTTTGTCTTTTTGTTTTTTGTAATCATTTTGTTTTTTGTGTGTGTTTTTGTAATTTTGTTTGTTTTATGTTTTTTATATTTTTTCGTGTTTTTTGTAAAAAAAAAAAAAAGAAAAAAAAAAAAGAATATGTTTGTGTGTTTTTGTGTTTATTTTTTTATTTTGTGTGTGTGTTTTACATTTTTTGTGTGTATTTATGTGTGTTTTTTTGTATTTTTTGTGTTCAAAGTGTTAACGCAGTAAGTCAAAATGAAAAAAAAAAATCAGGTCGATAAATTTTCTTTTTTTTTTTTAAATTGTAACTATGTTTGTCTTATTTTGAAGGTTTAACTTTAAAAGAGTTGTTAGAACCACCAGGTTACATTATAAAATCACATATTTTAACATCTGAGACTTATTAGAGCCACCAAATAATAATTTACATTGGGAAAAAAACACCAATTTAACAAAATAGGATAGTTAATATTTGTGTCTTCTTTGTCAGGTTTTAAATTGGTGACAACATATAAACACCTTCTAATGCACAGCATGGGTCAGAAATCACCTGCATTCATTCCCATGTTATTTCATGCTGGTGTGTGTCTTTCTTTGGTCTTTTTTGGGGTCTTTTTTGTGTCTTTTTTGGGGTCTTTTTTGTGTCTTTTTGGTGTCTTTTTTTGTGTCTTTCTTTAGTCTTTTTCTGGTCTTTTTTGTGTATTTTTTGTGTCTTTCTTTAGTCTTTTTCTGGTCTTTTTTGTGTCTTTTTTTGTGTCTTTTTGGTGTCTTTTTTTGTGTCTTTCTTTAGTCTTTTTTGTGTATTTTTTGTGTCTTTCTTTAGTCTTTTTCTGGTCTTTTTTGTGTCTTTTTGGGTTCTTTTTTGTGTCTTTTTTGTGTCTTTTTTGGTCTTTTTTTGTGTCTTTTTTGTGTCTTTTTTGGTCTTTTTTGGTCTTTTGTGTCTTTTGTGTCTTTTTTGTGTCTTTTTTGGTCTTTTTTGTGTCTTTTTTGGGTCTTTTTTGTGTCTTTTTTGTTTCTTTTTCTAGTCTTTTTTTGTGTCTTTTTCTAGTCTTTTTCTAGTCTTTTTTTGTGTGTCTTTTTGGTGTCTTTTTTAATATCTTTTTTTATTACAACAGATTATATCCATTTTTCCTTTCATACTTTAAGAAAAATAGTTTTTGTATTATTACATCAAGTTTACACACATGGGTCTAAAATCACCTTGTGCATTAGAAGAGTAGTGATACAAAAAAAGGTTTTTTATTCAAAAAGTAAGAAATGAAAACATAAAACTAGGATGTATGATGATCAAAAACAAGTTAATTGAGGAAAACCTGGAATACTGAATGATGAAATGAATTTATTGTAAAGAATATAGAATATAAAAACTCACTTTAGAGCATGTTGAGCATCAAAGGGTTAAAGCGGTGAGCGTACCTTGCTGGCGTAGTAAAAGGGGAACCAGAAGAGGAAGATGTCGGAGAAGGCCTCGACGATGCTGAAGAGTCCGTAGACCACCCAGTAGGTGAGCCACTGGGTGTCGTCCTCCTTCACCGAGCTCTCGATGGCTTTGATGCTGAACGGACACATTGATTCACACCATTGATGAGGAACAACATCAACAGGAAACACAACAGCAAAGGTTAAAGGTCAGTCACTCGCTCAGGCATTTTGTAAATGTAATGTTGTGCAGGATATTTGGATGAACTTTCTTAGTGTCTCATACTTATTCACCCAAAAATATGTTCTTAGTTATTTTACTCGTTGTAACAAATCTGTTGAATTTGTAACAGATTTGTTAATTCTCTCTTGTAAAGTTCTTTATACACAAACACAGATTTATCAAAGCGAAGCAAAGTTTAAGTTGTTTCTACTTGAATTCAACTCTCTTCTTAAGCCTCTCAGAATTGTAAAAGACAAAAAATGAACTATTTTTTCAATATTATGACAGCCTGATGAATGTATAACCTTAATATCTAATAACTATATGATTTAAAAAAATGTTTTATCAGTGAATGTAGTTTATGTACTTTCTATTCTCTGCGTGAAGTACCTCTTTTTCTTTATTATTATTTTTATTTTTTACTACTATTTTTCCTGATTAGTTCTTTGTTTCATGACATTAGTTTCTTGAAATCCCTTTTTGTCTGACCTCATGACTGTAAAAGAAAAATAAAAAAAAAAGATTAAAAGTCACACCTGGAATATCCTACTGGAATAATCATGTTAATAACTAATGTTGGGAAACAATCTGGTCCCTGCCTCAAAAATTATTTGTGGTTAATAAAGTGAAAGAAGAGTCATTAAAAATGATTCATCGCTGTTACATCTTTTTTTTTTTTTTATCAATTCAAATATGTTGATCTAGATCTAAATTGTCCCTTTTGTGAATCCCATACTGAGATATTATCCGTCTGTTTTGGAAATGTAAGTATACCTGTAAACTGTGGCTATAAGATATTTGTTATATTTGTTAATTTATATTATTATAGATTAGATATTTTTAGATAATATCACCTGTGTGACTTCAAGCTCCTCTTGCAAGATGTACTTTTTGGTTTTAAAATGAATAACATTTGAGTTGAAAAATATAATATACAATACTTAATCTAATTATAATCTTGCAAAGTTTCTATCTATCTATCTATCTATCTATCTATCTATCTACCTACACACACAATATATAGTTTTTTAAATTATTATTTTACTACTATTGTTATTATTTTCATATTTATTTATGTATTTATTTTTGTATTATTTAGATGTTTCTTAAATAGTATTAATGTCATGTTTACTCTGATATTTCTGTTACTGCCCTACTGCTGTATATATGTTCTATAAATGAATGTAAAATAAAGGTTATACTAAAAAAAAGAAAAAAGAAAAATAAAAAAAAGATTAAAAGTCACAAACTCTGATGTGCATTTAAAGGTAAAGACTCTGAACATGTAAAGAGGTTAAAGAATGAAAAAAAATGTCTAATTGTGAATATTTTGACTGATATTGCAGTGATATGCCCTTGTCAAAGCACTGTTGTTGTTTTTTGTCAAAGTTAATCAGTAAAATAAACATTTTGTGAAAAAAATCGTGCCAGAGAATCGTGATCTCAATTCTAAGCAAAAAGAAAAATTATGATTCATATTTTTTCCAGAATCGTGCAGCCCTGGTATTAAGAACTAAGTGTATCTTAGTAAAATACTGATTCCTGGTCTCCATACAGGCTGTAAACTGAACCGTTCATGAGTTAATAATCCACAGTCGTCTTTGTGTAAAAACGCTTCCAGGACTCCATCTAAATCTAATCAGTCGGCTTCAGTAATCAGAGTTAAACAAATCAAGTCGGTACTTTCCAAAGCTGGAGTCCTTTCAGAACAAAAGTCTGTTTATTGTTGAGGAAAAGTAACAAAGACAGGATTGTGGTGAAGAAGAGCAGTAGGAAGAGATCCTTCATGGAGGAATGCTGACAGCACCAGGAACTCTCTTATGGAGAAACGAGAGGATTGGAAGTGAGTTTCTAAAACTGGAGCCTATACTTTAAATCTTTGTCTTGTTAGTTTTAGAACACAAGAAACAACAACAACAGGAAATGAGATGTTTGTCTCCTAGTTGAGAAGTAAAGAAACTAAAGACAATATCCAGTATTAGTTGCAATACTAAAGTAAGGTTATCAAAAGTATCAATACTCAAAAAAGTATCGATACTAAAACGTTGTATCCGGATACGATACTCGTTTTCAAAAGTATCGATAGCCGCAGCTAGCAATTAAACAACGTAAATAAATAAATCACGAAGCACATAGTATGCCCATATTAGGTTAATTGCAGTATACATAAGCATTAAGAGTTAATAAGTTTACATGAATGTTGACTGAAAAGTGTTATTTTCTCTCTTGAAGTCCCAGAATGAAGCAGAGAAACCAAACAGCCCAAAATATTGTTATTGTTTATTGTATTTATTTATTTTCTGCACTCCCTCAGACCTGAAGCTTGTTATCATAGTTGCAGTTTCTTATTGCACAACTGTTTTTTTATTATAAATATTTAACCTGTTTGGTTCTGTTCATTTTTACATGTTGCATTTTTCTTGTTAATAAAAATATTTCTGTTAAATTTTGGGGTCTTTGTTTTTATCCTGGTGGTATTGAAAATGGTATCGAGTATCAAATATTTTCCTGAGTATCGGTATCCAGTTGAACATTTTAGTATCATGACAACCCTATACTAAAGGCATAATAGGCCTTTTAAAGGGCACATTTTGACAAAGCACTGGTATATTTAATGAGATTTAATAATTAAAAGTTGCTGCATTCCATGTAGATTTGTCAGGTCCAAAGATCTGACCAGAGCCATAATTATTGTTATTAGATAAACATGGGAATCACAGGTAAAATCTGGCAAAAAAACTTGTAGTGTGCAGCTTTAGATGGAGTAACTAAAAATTTCAAGCTACTACCAATTTTTTTTTTTTTAACTGCAGTAACTACACGAAGGGTTAAACTGAGTAAACCTGCTTTAAAGTTTTTTAACTGTCCAGCCAAATGTTTTATAGGTAGATAAGTGATATGACTCTTATTTCTACATGTATTGATGATGTCATTTTCATGCTAAAAAAATCATGATTTATTTGACCTTTGACCCAAAAAATGTAGTTATAGAAATAGCACTATTGTCATACTGTTTTAGCAACAGGCTTCTTTTTGTAACTTTAAGCAAAAAGGAATAATGTGCAAATATCTGGCAAACAGCGTGGCTCTTCAACATTATCAGTAAATGACAAAAGGAAAAACAAAACCAGATAAATGATCTAACACTTCTAAATGTAAAGTTTTTTTATCCTGGTAAGAACCAAATAATCATCAGGTCACTCTGCTCGGGCCAGTTCATCACTGCTGGCAGCTTTACTTTATCTATTTTCTACATTTTTTTGTCTTTTTTGGTCATTTTGTGACCAAAAGAAGATGTAAAAAAAGAATCCTTGGCTTTTTTTTTTTTACTTTTTTACCCTTTTATTTGTCTTTTGTATCTCTAACTCTGTTTTGGATTTAGTTTTTATTAATATTTTATTCTATTTTATTTTATTGTTTTTACTGTTTTTAGTATTTTATTCTTTTTATTGTTTTATTTATACCCAGTTGTGTATGATTTATTCTATTTTAATAACTGTACAGCACTTTGGTCAACTGAGGTTGTTTTTAAGTGTCTATAAATAAACTTTGACTTGACAAAATGACCAAAAAAAGGACACAAAATGACAAAAAAGACAAAATCACAAAAAAAAGGACACAAAATGACAAAAAAGACACAAAATGACAAAAAAAAGACACAAAATGATAAAAAAAAGACACAAAATGACCAAAAAAAGACACAAAATGATCAAAAAAGACACAAAAAAGACCAATAAAGACCAAAAAAGACACAAATAGAGACACAAAAAGATGTAAAAACACCAAAAAAAAAAACAAAAAGGTTTTTTTTTTTTTATCTTGTAAGAACCAAATAATCATCAGGTCACTCTGCCAGCAGTGATGAACTGGCCCGAGCAGCTTTAATTTATCTGGTTTATTTTCGTTTCCATATTCTAAATGCATGCAATTGTTACACAATGTTGTGTTGTTTGGGCATTTATTGAAATAAACTGAACTTGATACATACGAGAAATATGCTGGGTAGGCGAAACCAATCAGGTTGCAGAGCAGCGAGGCTCCGTATCCAAACAGGAGGTAAAGGCCGACAAAACCCAGGAAACCTGCAACAGAGAGGGAGGTGATGAAGAGGAGGAGAGGTGATCAAGATGAAGGACAAACAGTCTAGTGTGGAGCTGCGTTAGCTGTCAGCAGAGTGTCTGGTAGCAGCACAGCACCAGGATCAGGACCAGGATCAGGATCAGGATCAGGATCAGGATCAGGAGGAGCTCTAAGCACAAACCAAACAACCAGATTCAAATCCAGCCAGATGAAGAGTGAATAGTGACTCTACACACAGTGTAAAGCTGACAGAGTGGTGAGAAACAGCCTGCTGGAGGCTTCAGCTGCAGGACACACTCCACTATTCACATTTTAGTTGTTTTAGTTTTAGTTTGGCCACAGTTGGACTGACACTGAGGGTAGGAGGAATGGAGAAATGAAGAACACTGTACCGAGGTTATCATAGTTAACGAAAACTAACGAAATAACGAAAACTAGAATTGAAAAAACATTTTCGTTAACTGAAATAAAAATAAAAACTAGAGTTTTTAAAAAAAACGATAACTAACTGAAACTGTATTTTGTGGTTACAAAACTAACTAAAACTAACTGAAATTATAGTGGAAATGTCCTTAGTTTTCGTTTTTGTCAACTTTTTTCATTCATAATTCAGTGTTTCTATTTGAACATGCAACACATGGTGAATATGTTTACTGAGACTGGGATGTTTACACTAGAACCAAAATACAAAACAGTTAATAACCTTATTGGGGCTGAGATGATAAACCAAAGGAAATAAAGGAAACATTTATTATGACCTCTTTGAATCTCGCACCCAACACATAGACCATTACAAAATAACTAAAACTAACACTAAAACTAATAAAAACTAAACTAAAACTAACACTAAAACTAATAAAAACTAAACTAAAACTAAGCGTTTTCAAAAAATAAAAACTAAACTAAAACTAGAAAACTCACTCTAAAAACTAACTAAAACTAACTGAATTTGAAAACAAAAATTCACAACGAAATTAAAACTAAAACTAATGAAAAATCCAAAACTATTATAACCTTGCACTGTACCCCACGTCATTCTTTTTATTGATGTTGTGTTTTTACTGAAGTGTTGTTGTTTTATCTCACTTCATGTAATTGTTGTGTGTTTTGCATGAATTTTTATAGCCGTGTCGAAAGACAAATTTCTGCTCTGTTGAACAGACAATAAAGATATATTCTATTCTATTCTATGAACTGTTGGTTTACAATAACATCTGCACTGTAAACAACTGTCATGTAAACTAACAGTAGAATACTGGCTGCAGGGTTTCTATTATTCTACTGTTAATTCTACAGTTCCTCTACTGTTATCTACTGTGATAAAACACATTCTGAATTACAGTAAAATCCTGCATTTCATTTATTTCTACAGTAGACTAAAACACAGTGTAGTGCTGAAGCTAGTTGCAATATTGTTGCAGTAAACAATGCAGTCATTTTCTGTAAATAGAGCATATTACTGTCTGAAAGACAATTACTATGAGTTAATTGCTGTTTTCACTGTTACCTCAACATCAGATATTTTATGGGAAACTGCAAGCTACCTCCAGATATTGCCCAGAATGCATTGTTTTCTACAGTATAACAACTTTTTTAATGGAAAACAGCATGTTACTGTCACAATTTGGCTGTTTTCTTACAGCAATCTGTTACAGTGTGTATTAGTATTAAATGTGCAATTTACAAAGACCTTATTGCATCTGGACCCAACAAATACCCCATTACAAAACAACTACAACTAATAAAAATCATTCTAAAAACTAACTAAAACTAACTGAATTTAGAGACAAATTTGTAATATTAGTAATAGTTTCAATTAGAGCTGAAATGCCACATCCATATGTCAATTAATCTATCAATCTGCAATAATATGTTTGTCAAAAATGCATTTGCTGAATCGAGCTTTACAATATAATATGAGTAATTGATGCTTCTTTGTCATATATGATAGTAATCTGAATATATTTGGGATTTGGGTGGTTTGTCTGATAAAAACAAGCAATTTTAAACTTTCAGCCTGGAGAATTACAACAATCATTTCACTTCTTTTTATGACATTTTATAGCCCAAGCAATTAATCACTGATAAAATAATGATAGGTGCACACGCCCCATATATTAAAGACAGACTTTAAGACTTTTCAACAGCAGCCCACTGGTTTAAATATATTATTAAGGCTGTAAAAAGGTTTAGCCACCAAAACCAAAACCAAGACCACTTCCTTTACATTAAGCACCAAAACCACTGGAGCAAACAGGACCAACAGCAGGTTGGAACAACAGGGAGACCTGCACATAATAATATAATATAATATAATATATAATATAATAGCTTTTAACATTATGTTACTCTGTCACCACTTAAAGTTTCAGGAGGATATGTACTAATTCTAGTGGATTTATTTTGGTAGGAAGGAAATGATAGGAAGACTTCATGAGAACAGCCTCATACAGGACATTTTTATGCATTTGTTTCTTTCCTCGAGCTAACACCACCATAAATACTAAAAAAAATAATAATTAGATCCACACGACCTTCATCTGTTTTCTGTATCTGCTGCGTCCTGTTCTTTACCGTCTAAGTGTAATAATATTATAGTGCAGTGGGTTCATTACAGGGAAATGTTTACTGGAAGACTATTTGTAGACAGTGAATTAACTTATTGAGCATTAATTGTACCCGTCTTGGACTTCTTATGTACTTATTTTTATTTTATTGTTTTAATAATGTATTTATTTTTATTTATGTTTTATTATCATAACATTTTGTATCTTAATTTTGCCCCATTTCCCCTTTTTTCCCCCTTTTATTAATTGGTTGTTAGTGTGGTCTTGTAAAAACTCAATAAAACTTGAATCATAAAAAATACATATATATTATAGTGCAGTATATTTATATTCATATTATGTATTAACTACCTCTACATGCTACCACTCCTCCTCATTCACCTCCTTTACATACATATAAAAATATTGATTATAGAATAATTGGCTGTCATTCAATTATTTATTCTTGTTGTGATATTTTATACCTTTTATACCTCTATACCTTATTGTCCTTAACCCTCTGGAGTCACCAACCACACCAACATTATAATAAATCATATAACTTCTTCATGATGTAAAAACGAAGCAGTGTGTTTCCATCAACTTCCCTTTAAAATACTGGCTGTTAACTACATGAGGCCAGTTTCAGTTTGATGATGATAGAACAAGTAAAACCACAGATAAGGTCAAATAGATTTAGTATCAAATGATAGAACTGGAAGTTCTCCTTATTTTACCTCTTATATGTAACTTGTGTCCACATTAGCAACATGTTGTTGTTTCTTTGTGTTCTAAATGTTGATCCAGTGAGTCAAAGTGAAACAATAATGATCAGGTGATAAAGGTGATAAATGTGAGGTTGGTCTGATAAATAAGATACCGACATGACTTGGTGAACATTGATTTAAGTGTTTTATATAACAGGCAGAATGAAAAGGAGTCAAAAAGGGACAAAATATTATTGTTGTTGTTCTTAATTTGTTTTATGCACTATGGGATTTACACTAATTTCATTGTGCTATGTACAATGACAATAAAGGCTATTATATTCTATTCTAACCCTCCAACCCCCCCAAACAAAAAAACAAACAAACAACACCACACAAACTCAGAAAAACCCAGAAATGGGCAGGCGATCAGCTCTGTATGAACTGAACTGTAAACTACACACAATAGCAACTTGGCTACATGTCTTTATCCTTTAGAGCAGCTATTCCCAACCTGGGGGTCCAGACCCCAATTGGGGTCCTGAGATGATTTCTGCGGGTCGTCAAATCATTTTGGAAAAAATATAAATGCACAAAATTAACATTAAATTACATAATTCCAGACAGGGAGACGTTTTAGTTGTTGTCTGCTTCATTATTTATCAGCTGAGTTTGTCTGATCTGAACTGTGAGATTCTGTTCAGTGAGCACAGCAGAAAAAAATAAACTAACAAGAAAAAAAACTGGCGCGTTGTTGCTTTACTGCAGCTAGCAGCTAGCTAGCAGCTAGCTATAACTAGCTATATATAACTAGCTATATATAACTAGCTATCACTGATGCTGGAGAAATGGAGCGATGGCTGCAAAGAAAAGCTCCAGACTGGGTCAGCAGCAGCAGCAGCAGCAGCAGCAGGGGTCAAAGGTCAACCAGCAGAAAGACTAACGGGACCACCACCAGAGAGACGGAGGGCAGTGGGGTAAAGGCTCTCTAAATATCAGCCCCACTTCTTCAAGTTTGGCTTCTCATGCACGACAAAAACAACACAGAATATCCACAGTGTGTCATTTGCTCTGAAGTGCTGGAAAACGAAAGCTTGAAACCAGTAAAACCAGTAAAAAAAAAAAAAAAAAAGAGACAAGAGGACAACATGCAGGTTAAATTGGGGGTCGCAACTCAAAAAGGTTGAGAACTAACTGGTCTAAAGAAGAGTGACGCGGCAGTTATAGTCTGTTAGCCCCGGTTCAGTGGTGTAGGTTACCATGGTTACTGAGCAGTATCAGTTACCATGGTTACTGGGCAGTATCAGTTACCATGGTTACTGGGCGGGGCGCCACACAATGTGATTCATGTGATAATGTGTTTAGTCTTTTTAGTCACTTAATGTCTTTTTTTGTCATTTTGTGTCTTTTTTTGTCATTTTGCGTCTTTTCTGGTCATTTTGTGTCTTTTTTTGATCATTTTGTTTCCTTTTTATAGTCATTTTGTGTCTTTTTTTGGTCATTTGGTTTCTTTTTTGGTCATTTTGTTTCCTTTTTTTAGTCATTTAGTGTCTTTTTTGGGTAATTTTGTGTCTTTTCTGACAAATCCCAAAGTATCAAGTTGTTACTTTCCAAGGAGTCTCTGGCTTGAAGCTGACTGTTACACACTCAGGAGGTCAGAATGGACCTTTAAACTGATAGCAAAGCACTTAGATTAAAAGGAACAATAAAATATAAAATATATATATAAATGCACAGACAGAGAGAAGTTTTAGTTGTTGTCTGCTTCATTATTTGTCCAAAATTCGTCGTATAAACTGAGTTTGTCTGATCTGAACTGTGAGATTCTGTTCAGTGAGACAACATTAAGTTAAACTGGGAGTCACAACTTAAAAAGGTTGAGAACTAACTGGTCTAAAGAAGAGCTGACTGGTTCACTGGCAGCTGTGGTTGCAATAATCATTCAATTTATATTATATTTTATCATTAAAATGCAAAACTGAACTTCTGATATAAAATCCAACGAGCAGAAATCATGAGGTCCCAGTCTCAAAAACACAAGGAGCCTTTGATATTATACTAAGCATCACTTTCTCTCTTTACATCTCATTTGTTTGTCCAAGCTCATATGTAAATATTCATCTGTCAACTGTCTGTAACCAGGTGAAACTGGGAGAACTGGTTGGAGTGGGAGAGCTCCCAGAGACAACAGCTGACAGGAACTCTCTCTCTGTTCTGCTTTGAAAGGAAAATGAGAAACTGACACTTTAATGAGTCAATGATGGATAATAACAGTGACTGTAGGATCCATCCGGCTGGTAGAAACTCCTCTTGGAAAAACTAGACAGTTGTGTAATCGTGTAATGTTTGGATCAAACTGCTGCAGAAGTTATTAGTAATTCAGCTGAAACTCCAGTTCCTCTCAGCATCAAATCATCACAAAAGCCCTTTTTAACCCTTTGATGCACAAAGGCACAAAAAACTAATAAAAACTGAACTAAAACTAGCAAACTCACTCTAAAAACTAATAAAAACTGAACTAAAACTAGCAAACTCACTCTAAAAACTAATAAAAACTGAACTAAAACTAGCAAACTCACTCTAAAAACTAATAAAAACTGAACTAAAACTAGCAAACTCACTCATAAAACTAATAAAAACTGAACTAAAACTAGCAAACTCACTCTAAAAACTAATAAAAACTGAACTAAAACTAGCAAACTCACTCTAAAAACTAATAAAAACTGAACTAAAACTAGCAAACTCACTCTAAAAACTAATAAAAACTGAACTAAAACTAGCAAACTCACTCTAAAAACTAATAAAAACTAAACTAAAACTAGCAAACTCACTAAAAACTAATAAAAACTGAACTAAAACTAGCAAACTCACTAAAAACTAATAAAAACTAAACTAAAACTAGCAAACTCACTCTAAAAACTAATAAAAACTAAACTAAAACTAGCAAACTCACTAAAAACTAATAAAAACTAAACTAAAACTAGCAAACTCACTCATAAAACTAATAAAAACTGAACTAAAACTAGCAAACTCACTCTAAAAACTAATAAAAACTAAACTAAAACTAGCAAACTCACTAAAAACTAATAAAAACTAAACTAAAACTAGCAAACTCACTAAAAACTAATAAAAACTAAACTAAAACTAGCAAACTCACTCTAAAAACTAATAAAAACTGAATTAAAACTAGCAAACTCACTCTAAAAACTAATAAAAACTGAACTAAAACTAGCAAACTCACTCTAAAAACTAATAAAAACTGAACTAAAACTAGCAAACTCACTCTAAAAACTAATAAAAACTGAACTAAAACTAGCAAACTCACTCATAAAACTAATAAAAACTGAACTAAAACTAGCAAACTCACTCTAAAAACTAATAAAAACTGAACTAAAACTAGCAAACTCACTCTAAAAACTAATAAAAACTGAACTAAAACTAGCAAACTCACTAAAAACTAATAAAAACTAAACTAAAACTAGCAAACTCACTAAAAACTAATAAAAACTGAACTAAAACTAGCAAACTCACTCTAAAAACTAATAAAACTGAACTAAAACTAAAAGCCGAACTGTTAAAAGTAAAGTTTGGAAGTTGGTTTAACCCTTTGATGCACAAATCTGAGTTTTTATGTTCTATATCTTTGCATTAAATTAATTTAATCATTCAGTATTCTAGGTTTTCCTCAATTAGTTTGTTTTTGATCATCATACATCCTAATTTTTTGTTTTCATTTCTTACTTTTTGAATAAAATCCATTTTTGTGTCACTACTCTTCTAATGCAAAAATGACCCATATTGAGGCTGGGATGTCTATACCCGAACTAAAATTGAAAAACACCCAAAACTGTAAGAGTTAATAACCTTATTGGGGCTAATATGGATAAGCCAAAGGAAAGGAAATAATAAAAAAAAAAAAAAATAGTATGACCTCTTTGATTCTCACAGCCAACACATAGCCCATTACAAACAAACTAAAACTAACATTAAACTAATAAAAACGGAACTAAAACTAGCAAACTCACTCTAAAAACTAATAAAAACTGAACTAAAACTAGCAAACTCACTCTAAAAACTAATAAAAACTGAACTAAAACTAGCAAACTCACTCTAAAAACTAATAAAAACTGAACTAAAACTAGCAAACTCACTCTAAAAACTAATAAAAACTAAACTAAAACTAGCAAACTCACTCTAAAAACTAATAAAAACTAAACTAAAACTAGCAAACTCACTCTAAAAACTAATAAAAACTAAACTAAAACTAGCAAACTCACTCTAAAAACTAATAAAAACTGAACTAAAACTAAAAGCCAAACTGTTAAAAGAACAGTTTGGAAGTTCCTTTGATGCACAAAGTCTGAGTTTTTATTTTCTATATCTTCACAATAAATTAATTTCATAATTCAGTATTGCAGGTTTTCCTCACATAACTTATTTTGATCATCATACATCCTAAATTTTTGTTTTCATTTCTTACTTTTTGAATAAAAACCATTTTTGCGTCACTACTCTTCTAATGCAAAAATGACCCGTATCCATTTTTAATGTTATTTCATGTCTGGCTGAGTGTTTCTATTATACGTTTTTGAAATAAATGTTTTTTTTTTTTTAAATCATTTATTAGTCCAAGTATTCACTACTCTTCTAATGCAGAAGGTGATTTCTGACCCATGTTGGTCATTAGAAGGTGTTTATATGTTGTCACCTATTTAAAACCTGACAAAGAAGACACAAATATTAACTATCCTAGTTTGTTAAATTGGTGTTTTTCCAATGAAAAATTATTATTTGGTGGCTCTAATAAGTCTCAAATGTTAAAATATGTGATTTTATAATGTAATCTGGTGGCTCTAACAACTCTTTTAAAGTTAAACCTTCAAAATAAGACAAACATAGTTACACATATACTCACATTGTTCATTTAGTGTTTAATCACTTTTTGTATCACTACTCTTCTAATGCACAAGGTCATTTTAGACCCATGTGTGTAAACTTGATGTAATAATACAAAAAATATTTTCCTTCATAAAGTATGAAAGGAAAAATGGATATAATGATCTGTTGTAATAAAAAAAAAACACACATTTAAAAAAAAGACACCAAAAGACACACAAAAAAGACACAAAAAAGACACAAAAAAAGACAAAAAAGACACCAAAAAGACACACAAAAAAGACACAAAAAGACCAGAAAAAGACACAAAAAAGACACAAAAAAAGACAAAAAAGACACCAAAAAGACACACAAAAAAGATACAAAAAAAGACTAGAAAAAGACACAGAAAAAGACACAAAAAAGACCAAAAAAAAGACACCAAAAAGAAATGTGTGTAAACTTGATGTAATAATACAAAAACTATTTTTTCTTCATAAAGTATGAAAGGAAAAATGGATATAATGATCTGTTGTAATAAATAAAAAGATATTCAAATAATACTTGGACTATTCAATGATAAAATAAATTGATTTAAAAAGTTTTAGCAGTTTTAACACATAGCAGCTGAAGGTAGAATGTGGCTGCTGCTAACTTCTGCTAAATGCATGATAGAGACAAAGTGAGTCATATTTGAATATTATAGCATTTGTTTTGCAAGCCAGTTTTGTGTTTGTGTGCGTGTGACACAAAAACATTAGAATAATTCAATGCAGAACTGAGCTGTAACTGACAGGAAGTGAATCTGATAAAGTGACATTATGAGACAGACAGATAGAATCAGTATTACAGGAAATGTCGGCTGATAAACACCAGTAAGTTGCATGACTGGCAAAGATATATTTGAGGTAATTAAGAATGAACTGAAACACTTTTTTATTATTATCAACTTGTCTGCTTATTGTTTCCTATTATTTGTTTGTTCAAATCAAAAGGAGAAAAATAGCATAATGGAGCCACAAACCTTATTTTGAGCCTCATAATAAAGAGGAAACAGCCTACTGAGTCTAAATAACCCTAATAATAATACTAATAAGTCTTTATGAGCATTTATTTGAATGATGTTGTCAGAATGTAGCAGGACTCGATGGTCAATGAGAAGCTGGACCCTGAAAAAATATCACAGGAGATTTAGAATCAAAGGGAAACTCTAAACTAGACTTGATGTTGGCTATAGCTATATATATATATATATATATATATATATATATATATATATACACACTACCGGTCAAAAGTTTTAGAACAGCCCAATTTTTCCAGTTTTTTATTGAAATTCAAGCAGTTCAAGTCAAATGAACAGCTTGAAAGGGTCCAAAGGTAAGTGGTGAACTGCCAGAGGTAAATAAAAAAAGGTAAGCTTAACCAAAACTGGAAAATAATGTACATTTCAGAATTATACAAGTAGGCCTTTTTCAGGGAACAAGAAATGGGTTAACAACTTAACTCTATGGAGTCTTGGGCTATTTTGTCCATTTTTGAATTCTTTTCATGTCTTTGTAAGTCATTTTGTGTCTTTTTTGGGTCATTTTGTGTCTTTTGGTGTCTTTTTTTGGTCATTTTGCGTCTTTTTTTTGGTCATTTTGTGTCTTTTTTTTAAGTCATTTTGTGTCTTTTTTTTAAGTCATTTTGTGTCTTTTTTTAAGTCATTTTGTGTCTTTTGGTGTCTTTTAGTCATTTTGTGTCTTTTTTTGTCATTTTGTGTCTTTTTTAAGTCATTTTCTTGTCTTTTTTAAGTCATTTTGTGTCTTTTTTAAGTCATTTTGTGTCTTTTTAAGTCATTTTGTGTCTTTTGGTGTCTTTTTAGGTCATTTTGTGTCTTTTTTTTGTCATTTTGTGTCTTTTTTTAAGTCATTTTGTGTCTTTTTTTGTCATTTTGTGTCTTTTTTTTGTCATTTTGTGTCTTTTTTAAGTCATTTTGTGTCTTTTTAAGTCATTTTGTGTCTTTTTAAGTCATTTTGTGTCTTTTGGTGTCTTTTTAGGTCATTTTGTGTCTTTTTTTTGTCATTTTGTGTCTTTTTTTAAGTCATTTTGTGTCTTTTTTTTGTCATTTTGTGTCTTTTTTAAGTCATTTTGTGTCTTTTTTAAGTCATTTTGTGTCTTTTTAAGTCATTTTGTGTCTTTTTAAGTCATTTTGTGTCTTTTTTTTGTAATTTTGAGTCTTTTTTAGTCATTTTATGTTTTGTTTTTTTAATTTTGTGTCTTTTTTGGTCATTTTATGTCTTTTTTTGGTCATTTTGTGTCTTTTTTTGGGTAATTTTGTGTCTTTTTTGGGTCATTTTGTGTCTTTTGGTGTCTTTTTTTTGTCATTTTGTGTCTTTTTTTAGTCCTTTAGTCCAACATTAAAACTTTTTTTTTACTTTCAAAACACTATCATGCTCAATGAAGAATTTTAAATGTTGCAAATGTGCATTAATTTCAGAGTACACTGAGACATTAAACTGCATCATTTTCAATTTTCAATGCAGCTCACATAACTCAGATCTAACTAAAGCATGCAGTGCTAATTAAATATAAGATAAACTGATTTAAATGTTTATTTTTTTCAGCTGTTTAATCCCTGGATTCTTATGTCTTACTTTAAGAGTGCACACACAGCAAGACACACCACTTTATGAAAACTAAATTAATAACTGCTGAAATATTATTCTCAAATTTTTTCTTGTTTTTTCTTTCATACGTGAATATTGGCCATCAGTTTCCATTAAGTCCAGCTATAATGTTGGGCATATCTATGTTAAGTGCTATATTAGCTGTTTTTCAGGTGTACTTTACATCCTCTGGGCTGTTTTAAACAGGCCTGTAGGAAATGCTGCAGAAAACTGAATAAAACACATTTATCATACAGCATTCACCTCTTCAAAGCATGAATGAAAGAATGCATATTAATTGTAAGTAGAGAACACAGCTCTGTGTTGGTTTGTTTGTCTATTATTTATATATATGTATATTTTTTGGTAATTTTGTGTCTTTTTTAAATAATTGAGAGTCGTTTTTGGTAATTCTGTCTTTTTTTGGTTATTTTGTGTCTTTTTTTTTGATCATTTTGTGTCTTTTTAAATAACTTTGTATCTTTATTGGTAATTCTGTCTTTTTTTGGGTAATTTTGTGTCTTTTTTTGGGTAATTTTGTGTCTTTTTTTGGTTATTTTGTGTCTTTTTAAAATAATTGTGTCTTTTTAAAATAATTTTGTGTCTTTTTAAAATAATTTTTCTGTCTTTTTAAAATAATTTTGTGTCTTTTAAAAATAATTTTGTGTCTTTTAAAAATAATTTTGTGTCTTTTTTGGTTATTTTGTGTCTTTTTTGGTTATTTTGTGTCTTTTTTTTGGTAATTTTGTGTCTTTTTTTGGTAATTTTGTGTCTTTTTAAAATAATTTTGTGTCTTTTAAAAATAATTTTGTGTCTTTTAAAAATAATTTTGTGTCTTTTTAGGTAATTTTGTGTCTTTTTTGGTTATTTTGTGTCTTTTTTTGGTTATTTTGTGTCTTTTTAAAATAATTGTGTCTTTTTTAAATAATCTTGTGTCTTTTTAAAATAGTCTTGTGTCTTCTTTAAGTAATTTAGTGTTTTTTCAAAACACACAAAACATAAAACCTAACCTAACATTTGCAAAATGCATATTAATGTGGAACCTCTCATCTAATACTTTAATATTTAAATGTGCGTTTATAAACAAGTGCAAACCAAAATGCCCGTGAATATTCCTCGTGAAGCCAGTCTAATTATGTCTGTGGAGATTATAAGGACATACTTTATTAAACTAAATATATTTCACTTTTATATGAATGAACAATATCGCCATAATGAGGCACAATTCATTGTTTTGTGCTAAAATAATATTTTCTACATTTTTGATTCACAAATTCAATACTGCAATGCGCCCAGATAAAAATGTCATGGTTTCCCCCACACTTATATACAATAAATATTTAATAAACTTTATAAAAATAAATATACATTTGTTTAAAAATGTATAATTTAACAGAATATAATCAAATATAATGCTTTTTAACGATGTATAAAGAACACAATCTGAATGAAAATTTAAGATAAAAAATGGTTAAATGTTACGGTAATGATAGAATTGTTTGAATTAAAATATGTGTATATTTTAATAAAATACATTTTGGTGATACCAGCTACCCTTGGGCATATTTAAGTGTTTGCAAAACAAACAAACAAAATGGTAATTTTGTGTCTTTTATAAATAATTTTGTGTCTTTTTTAAATAATTTTGTGTCTTTTAAAAAAAATGTGTGTGTTTTTTGGTAATTCTGTCTTTTTAAAATAATTGTGTCTTTTTTTGGTAATTTTGTGTCTTTTTTAAATAATTTTGTGTCTTTTAAAAAAATGTGTGTGTTTTTTGGTAATTCTGTCTTTTTAAAATAATTTTGTATCTCTTTGGTAATTTTGTGTCTTTTTTAAATAATTTTTTGTCTTTTTAAAAAAAATGTGTGTTTTTTGGTAATTTTGTCTTTTTAAAATAATTTTGTGTCTTTTTTTGGTAATTTTGTGTCTTTTTTAAATAATTTTGTGTCTTTAAAAAAAAATGTGTGTGTTTTTTGGTAATTCTGTCTTTTTAAAATAATTTTGTATCTCTTTGGTAATTTTGTGTCTTTTTTAAATAATTTTGTGTCTTTAAAAAAAAATGTGTGTGTTTTTTGGTAATTCTGTCTTTTTTTGGTAATTTTGTGTCTTTTTTTGGTAATTTTGTGTCTTTTTTTGGTAATTTTGTGTCTTTTTTTTGGTAATTTTGTGTCTTTTTTTTGGTAATTTTGTGTCTTTTTTTGGTAATTTTGTGTCTTTTTTTTTTGGTAATTTTGTGTCTTTTTTTGGTAATTTTGTGTCTTTTTTTGGCAATTTTGTGTCTTTTTTAAATCATTGATCATAAAAAACTGTTGTTTTTTTATTCCTATTAGTGTGTCTAAAAATGTCAGAAAATACCTTAAATTATTAAAAAAACATTATAAATTCACATTAAAAAGTGACTTTAGATTGTATAGGTTGTAAAGGGTCAAAGAAAATAAACCTGCAACCAATCAGAGCAGTGGAACATGAGCCCTAAAACCAATTCAAGTAACAAACTTTCACTAACTTGTCACAAACTTTCTCAAATTCCAGGTAAACTAACATGTGGTTGTGAAAACATCAAAGGGAGGGACTCATATTTAATTAGCGCTGCATGCTTTGGCACTTGGATTTAAAAATATAAATATAGAGTATGTGACTAAATGTTGACTCCAGAGCCTGAGGCGTTCCAGGCTTTATTGACTTCTCGTGAGCACAAAGACAACAGAACGGTGAGAAAACACAACTCACAAAAACCAAAAGAGAGAGCCGCCTGCAGTAGAATAACCAGTCGTCCTAGATCATAGGTCTCAAACTGGCGGCCCGCGGGCCAGTTGTGGCCCTCGTGATGATATTTTGTGGCCCCCACCTTGATATGAAAGTTTAATGTGAGTTTTATATGAATGGCACTTTACCGTGTTGTGTGTGGAAGGTCCCTTTAATTACTGTTTTTGGTAATTTTGTGTCTTTTTTAAATAATTGAGAGTCTTTTTTGGTAATTCTGTCTTTTTAAAATAATTTTGTGTCTTTTTTTTGGTAATTTTGTGTCTTTTTTTGGTAATTTTGTGTCTTTTTTAAAATAATTTTGTCTTTTTTATATAATGTTGTGTCTTTTATAAATAATTGTGTCTTTTTTAAATAATTGTGTCATTTTTGGTAATTTTGTGTCTTTTTTAAATAATTTTGTCTTTTTTAAATCATTGTGTCTTTTTTTAATAATTTTGTGTCTTTTTTGGTAATTTTGTGTCTTTTTTGGTAATTTTGTGTCTTTTTTGGTAATTTTGTGTCTTTTTAAAATAATTGTGTCTTTTTAAAATAATTGTGTCTTTTTAAAATAATTGTGTCTTTTTAAAATAATTGTGTCTTTAAATAATTTTGTGTCTTTTTTATATAATTTTGTGTCTTTTTAAAATAATTTTGTCAATTTTGGTAATTGTGTATCTTTTTTTGGTAATTTTGTGTCTTTTTTTAAAATAATTTTGTGTCTTCTTTCAGTAATTTTGTGTTTTTTCAGTCATTTTGTGTCTTTTTTGGTAATTGTGTCTTTTTTTAATAATCTTGTGTCTTTTTTAAATAATGTTGTGTCTTCTATGAGTAATTTTGTGTTTTTTCAGTCATTTTGTGTCTTTTTTCAGTCATTTTGTGTCTTTTTTTGGTGATTTTGGTGCTGCCTCCAGCGGCCCCCAGGTAATTTGAGTTTGAGACCCCCGTCCTAGAATCTCCCTCCATCTGTGCATTGCACTGGATATTTCAGGACGTGATAAAAATACCCCTGGGACCAGCTGCTGCTGCTGCTGGGACATTAGGAGCACTTCATTCCAACTGCAATATATCGAAATATGTGTGGATGATTATAGCTTTGTGTACACTATGATCTTAGAACGCTTAATAAAGTAACTTAAACAACAACAAAAATATGGAGAAAGACAAAACAAAACTCCCTCACTGCAGTAAAAGTACTAATACCACATTCCAGATTACTTCACTAAACGTAAAAGTCCTGTATTCAACACGTACTGAAGTAAAAGTACAAAAGTATGATCATTAAAATCAACGATCAAATATAAAAGGACTCGTTGTTGAGAATGGCCCAGCTCAGATTGTAACAATATAATTGTTTTCTGCACATTTTGCATATAATTTTCACTCTATACATTCTTCGCTTAATTTGCTTGTTGTTGTATATTGTTAAATGTCTTTTTTTATTAGATTGTTTATTTTTTATCTTTATCTAAAAAGGGAAATTATTTTGTGTGCAATTTTTGTGGTCGGCTTTAACAAACAAATTTCCCCACTGTGGGATTAATGAAGTTGAATCTAATTAAAAAAATTTAAATAATTGTGTGTCTTTTTTGGTAATTTTGTATCTCTTTTAAATAATTTTGTGTCTTTTTGAAATAATTTGTCTTTTTTTAAACAATTTTGTATATATTTTGGTAATTCTGTCTTTTTTTTGTAAGTTTGTCTCTTTTTTAAAATAATCTTGTGTCTTCTTTAAGTAATTTAGTATTTTTTTTGTAATTTTGTGTCTTTTTAAAAGTAATTTTGTGTCTTTTTTGATAATTTAGTGTCTTTTTAAAACAATTTTGTGTCTTTTTTAAATAATCTTGTGTCTTCTTTAAGTAATTTAGTGTTTTTTTGTAATTTTGTGTCTTCTTTAAGTAATTTAGTGTTTTTTTGTAATTTTGTGTCTTTTTAAAATAATTTTGTGTCTTTTTAAAATAATTTTGTGTCTTTTTAAAATAATTTTGTGTCTTTTTTGGTCATTTTGTGTCTTTTTAAAATAATTGTGTGTCTTTTTTAAATAATTTTGTATCTTTATTGGTAATTCTGTCTTCTGTCTATCTAAAAAGGGAAAAATGTTGTGTGCAATTTTTGTGGTCGGCTGTAACAAAGAAAAACTAGACTAAAACTAAGCATTTTCCAAAAAATTAAAATTAAAATTAGCAAACTCATCCTAAAAACTAATTCAAACTAGCAAACACACCCTAAAAAATAATTTAAACTAGCAAACACACCCTAAAAACTAATTTAAACGAGCAAACTTACTCTAAAAACTAATTTAAACTCGCAAACACACCCTAAAAACTAATTTAAACTAACAAACTTACTCTAAAAACTAATTAAAACTAGCAAACTCACTCTAAAAGCTAATTTAAACTAGCAAACTTACCCTAAAAACTAATTTAAACTAGCAAACTCACTCTAAAAACTAATTTAAACTAGCAAAAACACCCTAAAAACTAATTTAAACTAGCAAACACACACTAAAAGCTCATTTAATCTCGCAAACACACACTCAAAACTAATTTAAACTAGCAAACAAACTCTAAAAACTAATTCAAACTAGCAAAAACACCCTAAAAACTAATTTAAACTAGCAAACTTACTCTAAAAACTAATTTAAACTCACAAACACACCCTAAAAACTAATTTAAACTAACAAACTTACTCTAAAAACTAATTTAAACTAGCAAACTTACCCTAAAAACTAATTTAAACTAGCAAACTTACCCTAAAAACTAATTTAAACTAGCAAACTCACTCTAAAAACTAATTTAAACTAGCAAAAACACCCTAAAAACTAATTTAAACTAGCAAACACACACTAAAAGCTCATTTAATCTCGCAAACACACACTCAAAACTAATTTAAACTAGCAAACAAACTCTAAAAACTAATTCAAACTAGCAAACACACCCTAAAAACTAATTTAAACTAACAAACTCACTCTAAAAACTAATTTAAACTAGCAAACTTACCCTAAAAACTAATTTAAACTAGCAAACTTACTCTAAAAACTAATTTAAACTAGCAAAAACACCCTAAAAACTAATTTAAACTAGTAAACACACCCTAAAAACTAATTTAAACTAGCAAAAACACCCTAAAAACTAATTTAAACTAGCAAACACACACTAAAAGCTCATTTAATCTCGCAAACACACACTCAAAACTAATTTAAACTAGCAAACAAACTCTAAAAACTAATTCAAACTAGCAAACAAACTCTAAAAACTAATTTAAACTCACAAACACACCCTAAAAACTAATTTAAACCAACAAAGTTACCCTAAAAACTAATTTAAACTAACAAACTTACTCTAAAAACTAATTTAAACTAGCAAACAAACTCTAAAAACTAATTCAAACTAGCAAACAAACTCTAAAAACTAATTTAAACTAGCAAACACACCCTAAAAACTAATTTAAACTAGCAAACCTACTCTAAAAACGAGTTAAAAACTATCAAACAAACTCTAAAAACGAATTTAAACTAGCAAACCTACTCTAAAAACGAGTTAAAAACTATCAAACAAACCCTAAAAACTAATTTAAACCAACAAACTTACTCTAAAAACTAATTCAAACTAACAAACTTACTCTAAAAACTAATTTAAACTAGCAAACACACCCTAAAAACTAATTTAAACTAGCAAACTCACTCTAAAAACTAATTTAAACTAGCAAACTTACCCTAAAAACTAATTTAAACTAGTAAACACACCCTAAAAACTAATTTAAACTAGCAAAAACACCCTAAAAACTAATTTAAACTAGCAAACACACACTAAAAGCTCATTTAATCTCGCAAACACACACTCAAAACTAATTTAAACTAGCAAACAAACTCTAAAAACTAATTCAAACTAGCAAACAAACTCTAAAAACTAATTTAAACTCACAAACACACCCTAAAAACTAATTTAAACCAACAAAGTTACCCTAAAAACTAATTTAAACTAACAAACTTACTCTAAAAACTAATTTAAACTAGCAAACAAACTCTAAAAACTAATTCAAACTAGCAAACAAACTCTAAAAACTAATTTAAACTAGCAAACACACCCTAAAAACTAATTTAAACTAGCAAACCTACTCTAAAAACGAGTTAAAAACTATCAAACAAACCCTAAAAACTAATTTAAACTAGCAAACTCACTCTAAAAGCTAATTCAAACTAGCAAACACGCACTAAAAGCTCATTTAATCTCGCACACACCCTAAAAACTAATTAAAAAATGGCAAACACACCCTAAAAACTAATGTAAACTAGCAAACTTACTCAAAAAACTAATTTAAACTAGCAAACAAACTCTAAAAACGAATTAAAACTAGCAAACAAACTCTAAAAACTAAATAAAACTAGCAAACTCACTCTTCAAAACTAATTAAAACTAGCAAACAAACTCTAAAAACCCATTAAAACTAACAAACTCACTCTAAAAACTAATTCAAACTAACTGAATTTAAAAACAAAAAAATCAAAAGGAAATGAAAACCAGTGAAAAATCCAAAACTACCATAACCTTGATTAGAATCAGTTCATTCCAACAGCAACATATTGAAACATGTGTTAATGATTATATCTTTTATACACACTATACTGCTGTAATGCAGCATAAAGGTCTGATCTGGTGATCTTTGCTCTTCATGGTAATAAATGAACCAGCTGACAGCGTCACAGGAAGTGAAACCACAGAGAAACACTGGTGCATTAGTTGCCCACAACCTGCTGCCAGTTGCAGTCTGAGTGGCAACTTTCAGCTCGACAAACAGTTAAACATGAAGAATGGAGCTTGGTTTAGGAGGGGGGGGGGACGTTAAGCCCCTTAAACAGTGGCGGTTCTAGACCAATTTTACTGTGGGGGCCAATGAGGGGCCAGTGTTTAATCAGAGGGGCACATTAGCACATGAAAAAATGGCAAAGATGATATTTAAGCATTCAAAATCTTTGAATATCTTGAAAAAGACACAAAATGACAAAAAAAAGACACAAAATAACCAAAAAAAGACACAAAATGAGAAGACAGAATTACCAAAAAAACCCCACAGAAGACATAAAAATGATCAAAAATAGACACAAAATGACCAAAAAAAGACACAAAATAACTAAAACAGACACAAAAAAGACAAATAAATGACACCAATGACAAAAAAGACACAAAATAACTAAAAAAAAGACACATCGGACACAAAATTACCACAAAAAAAGACACAAAATGACTTACAAAGACACATAAAGACATGAAAAGGATTCAAAAATGGAAAAAATATCCCTATAAGACTCCATGGAGTTAAACTATTATACAATGTAACATTCTGGGTTCCTTTTGTGTACAATGAGATATTGTTTGAACAAAAACAAAGTTAGAATTGTTCCATTGTTCATCGTTATAAAGTGATCATTTTATTATTAATTTGACACAGGGGCCACAGCAGGGGCCAAAGGCTTCTTCACAGGGGCAGTGGCCCCTGGAGGCCCCTGTGTAGAACGGCCACTGGTCTGTTCCTAGTCTTTGTTTGAGATCATATCAAACGTGTTTGATATTATCGCAAGTCGCAGTGACGTAACACAATCAACAACCAATAGATGAGCAGACCGGCCGGTAAAACCACTTCGACAGGAAAAAGTTACATCACAATAATGTTAGTAAACTCAATCCTAAATACAAATATAGAGATGTAATATATTTATGGCCACAAGTGGGATTTTGGGGGCGCTGTTTCTTAGTAAAGAGAACAGTAAGCAGACCCAGTTAAAATGTATAAATAAATGTATACATAAATAAGTAATAAATAATTGATGATGAATGTGTGATTAACTAAATGAAAGTTGATAGAGCTGATAAGTATAATTATTCAATTAAACAAATTATAATTAAATAGGACATAAATGTATATCATGAATTCTTTTCTACAGTTTCCTTTCCTTTATTCTTCCTTATATCTATTTTACTGTAAAATAGTCAACTTTTCAGAAAAACAGAAATCCTTTTTCAGCTTTGTGAGGGCGTCTTCTCTTCTTTTTGTTGTTTTTTTTCCAACACAAACCACTGCACACACAAAAATGGCATGGTAGGTAAAAAATGCTAAAGGAAATCTAGTTGTAGTCTTGTAAATAGTGACCCTGCAAGATTGACAGTCTTTGTAGAATCTCAGTCTGAGACTAGGCTGGGACTAAAAACTCTAAACACTTTAGATGTGAGCAGATGTGAGCTGATAGTCTTGCAGGAGTCTTTTCCAAATCTTTTCAAAGTCTTCTGGTGTATAGGTAGCATTAGTTGCCCACAGTGGTGGAAAGTAACTAAGTACTTTTATTCAAGTACTGTACTTAAGTACAATTTTGAGGTACTTGTACTTTACTTGAGTATTTCCATTTTATGTCACTTTATACTTCTACTTCACTACATTTAGAGGCAAATATTGTACTTTTTACTCCACTACATTTAGCTGACAGCTTTAGTTACTTTACAGGTCGAGATTTAACATAGAAAAAATACGCTAAATTTAGGTGATTAGACAATTTTTAAAATAAACCTCATAACAGAATATTAAGTAGTCAATATGAGCCCTACCTTGAGAAAATTAAAACGCTGTATACATAAATGCATCATTAATAATAATCTAATATAATATTTGGAATATATAAAATAATCTGAGCGGCTCCATTCTGCATAACGAGTACTTTTACTTTTGATACTTTAAGTACATTTTGATGCTGATACTTTGGTACTTTCACTTAAGTACATTTTGAATGCAGGACTTTTACTTGTAGTGGAGTCATTTCACAGTGTGGTATTAGTACTTTTACTTAAGTAAGAGATCTGAATACTTTTTCCACCTCTGGTTGCCCACAACCTGCTGCCAGTTGCAGTCTGAGTGGCAACTTTCAGCTCGACAATCAGTTAAACATGAAGAATGGAGCTTGGTTTAGGAGGGGGGGAGACGTTAAGCACTTTAAGGAAGTTCAGTTACTACTTTCAGCAGTTTCAAAGTAAAACAGCAGCATGTTTGTTCCTCTAACTCAGCTGTTCTCAACCTTTCTGAGTCGCGACCCCCGTTCAACCAAAACAAAATGACCAAAAAAGACACAGAATTACCAAAAAATGACACTAAATTACTAAAAAAGACACAAAATGATTTAAAAAAAAGACACAAAATGACCAAAAAAAAGACAGAATTACCAAAAAAAGGAAACAAAACGTCCAAGAAAAAGACACAAATTGACCACAAAATTATCAAAAAAAGACACAAAATGACAAAAAAAACGCACAAAATGACAAAAAAAGACATTAAATGACCATTAAATGACCCCAATTGGGGTCCCGACCCCAAGGTTGAGAATGAACATGTCAATTTGTGTCTTTTTTTAGTCATTTTGTGTCTTTTTTTAGTCATTTTATGTCTTTTTTTGGTAATTATTTTCTTTTTTGGGTCATTTTGTGTCTTTTTTTGGTCAATTTGTGTCTTTTTTGATCATTTTGGGGCCAGTTTGTGTCTTTTTTGATCATTTTGTGGTCAATTTGTGTCTTTTTTGGTCATTTTGTTTCTTTTTTTTATGATCTGAACTGTGCGTGTGAGATTGTGTTCAGGTCTCGGGGGTCTCGGGGGACAACATGCATGTTAAATTGCGGGTCGCGACTCAAAGAGGTTGAGAACTGCTGCTCTAACTCACCCAGAGCGAGATATTCTCTCTTCACGCCCGTTTTTTGTTCCAGCGTCGCCAGCTGATCCGTCACAAAGTTCTTCTCATGGAGCACCGCCACGAAGCGCTCCTTAAAGTGACTCATGGTGTTCTTCTCCTGAGCCTGAGGAGGACACGAACCACACGGACCACACGGAGTAACTATAGCAACTGTTGAATGTTTCTGTTGAAGCGATTTGAGGTGAAACAAAGCGGTTATTTTACAAACCTTGGCTGGATAAACTGCTGCTGCCGCTGCTGCTGCTGACTCCGCTAAGTCTCGGGGGGAGGCGGGGGGAGGAGCCTGAGAGCAGGCCGCGGGCCAATCACAGAGCTCCGTTTAGTGACGTCGACTGCAGCAGGTGATTAAAGCAACGGTTAGTGATGAGGAGGCGGTGGTGCTTTTATTTTGAAAAACAACGGTCTGTGATGAGGATGAGTGTGAAATAAAGTTAATATTAAAAAATTAAAAGAATAAAAAAAAAGGTTTGTGATGAGGACAGAAGGCAGTGGTGCTTTATTTTGAAAACGTTTTTTTTTTACTTTTTACATTTCTATTTTTAACTCTAACCCTGTTTTTAGATTGAGTCTTTATTACTATTTTTATTGTTTTACTGTTTTTAGTATTTTATTGTTTTCGTTGTATTTTATTTATTACTATATTTTTGTATGATTTTTATTGAATTTCAAAAACAGGTTGTTTTTAAATGTGCTCTATGAATAAACTTTACTTGACTTGAGTCGACAGTAAGTAGTGGTGCTTTTATTTTGAAAACAACGGTTTGTGATGAGGAGACGGTGGTGCTTTTATTTTGAAAACAACGGTCTGCGTTGAGGACAGAGTGCAGTGGTGCTTTTATTTTGAAAAACAACGGTCTGTGATGAGGACAGAATGCAGTGGTGCTTTTGCTGTTTATTTATTTTTGTATTATTTAGATGTTTCTCACATATTATTAATTAAACGAGTGTGAAATAAAGGTAATAATAAAGGTAATATAAAAAAATTAAAAGAATAAAAAAAGGTTTGTGATGAAGACAGAAGACAGTGGTGCTTTTATTTTGAAAACAACGGTCTGTGATGAGGATAGAATGCAGTGGTGCTTTTATTTTGAAAAACAACTGTCTGTGATGAGGACAGAATGCAGTGGTGCTTTTGCTGTTTATTTATTTTTGTATTGTTTAGATGTTTCTCAAATATTATTAATTAAATGAGTGTGAAATAAAGGTAATATTAAAAAATTAAAAGAATTTAAAAAAAAAGGTTTGTGATGAGGACAGAAGACAGTGGTGCTTTTATTTTGAAAACAACGGTCTGTGATGAGGACAGAATGCAGTGGTGCTTTTGCTGTTTATTTATTTTTGTATTATTTAGATGTTTCTCGAATATTATTAATTAAATGAATGTGAAATAAAGGTAATATTAAAAAAATTAAAAGAATAAAAAAAGGTTTGTGATGAGGACAGAAGACAGTGGTGCTTTTATTTTGAAAACAACGGTCTGTGATGAGGACAGAAGGCAGTGGTGCTTTTATTTTGAAAACAACGTTTTTTTTTTTTACTTTCTTACTCTTTTCATTTCTATTTTTAACTTTTTTTAAAAAGTTTTACTGTTTTTAGTATTTTATTGTTTTCATTGTATTTTATTTATTACTATATTTTTGTTTCAATAACAGGTTGTTTTTAAATGTGCTCTATAAATAAACTTTACTTGACTTGACTTGAGTCAACAGAAGGCAGTGGTGCTTTTATTTTGAAAACAACTGTCTGTGTTGAGGACAGAATGCAGTGGTGCTTTTGCTGTTTATTTATTTTTGTATTATTTAGATGTTTCTCAAATATTATCAATTAAACGAGTGTGAAATAAAGGTAATAATAAAAAATTAAAAGAATAAAAAAAGGTTTGTGATGAGGACAGAAGACAGTGGTGCTTTTATTTTGAAAAACAACTGTCTGTGATGAGGACAGAAGGCAGTGGTGCTTTTATTTTGAAAAACAACGGTCTGTGATGAGGACAGAGTGCAGTGGTGCTTTTGCTGTTTATTTATTTTTGTATTATTTAGATGTTTCTCAAATATTATCAATTAAACGAGTGTGAAATAAAGGTAATATAAAAAAATTAAAAGAATAAAAAAAGGTTTGTGATGAGGACAGAAGACAGTGGTGCTTTTATTTTGAAAACAACGGTATGTGTTGAGGACAGAGTGCAGTGGTGCTTTTATTTTGAAAAACAACGGTCTGTGATGAGGACAGAATGCAGTGGTGCTTTTGCTGTTTATTTATTTTTGTATTATTTAGATGTTTCTCACATATTATTAATTAAACGAGTGTGAAATAAAGGTAATAATAAAGGTAATATAAAAAAATTAAAAGAATAAAAAAAGGTTTGTGATGAGGACAGAAGACAGTGGTGCTTTTATTTTGAAAACAACTGTCTGTGATGAGGACAGAAGGCAGTGGTGCTTTTATTTTGAAAACAACGTTTTTTTTACCTTCTTACTCTTTTCATTTCTTTTTTTACCTTTTTAAAAAAGTTTTACTGTTTTTAGTATTTTATTGTTTTCATTGTATTTTATTTATTACTATATTTTTGTTTCAATAACAGGTTGTTTTTAAATGTGCTCTATAAATAAACTTTATTTGACTTGAATTGAGTCGACAGAAGGCAGTGGTGCTTTTATTTTGAAATCAGCTGTCTGTGATGAGGACAGAAGGCAGTGGTGCTTTATTTTGAAAACGTTTTTTTTTACTTTTTACATTTCTATTTTTAACTCTAACCCTGTTTTTAGGTTGAGTTTTTATTACAATTTTATTGTTTTACTGTTTTTAGTATTTTATTGTTTTCATTGTATTTTATTTATTACTATATTTTTGTTTCAATAACAGGTTGTTTTTCAATGTGCTCTATAAATAAACTTTATTTGACTTGAATTGAGTTGACAGAAGGCAGTGGTGCTTTTATTTTGAAAAACAACGGTCTGTGATGAGGACAGAATGCAGTGGTGCTTTTGCTGTTTATTTATTTTTGTATTATTAAGATGTTTCTCAAATATTATTAATTAAACGAGTGTGAAATAAAGGTAATAATAAAGGTAATATAAAAAAATTAAAAGAATAAAAAAAGGTTTGTGATGAGGACAGAAGACAGTGGTGCTTTTATTTTGAAAACAACGGTCTGTGTTGAGGACAGAGTGCAGTGGTGCTTTTATTTTGAAAAACAACTGTCTGTGATGAGGACAGAATGCAGTGGTGCTTTTGCTGTTTATTTATTTTTGTATTATTTAGATGTTTCTCAAATATTATCAATTAAATGAGTGTGAAATAAAGTTAATATTAAAAAATTAAAAGAATAAAAAAAAGGTTTGTGATGAGGACAGAAGACAGTGGTGCTTTATTTTGAAAACGTTTTTTTTTTTACTTTTTACATTTCTATTTTTAACTCTAACCCTGTTTTGAGATTGAGTCTTTATTACTATTTTTATTGTTTTACTGTTTTTAGTATTTCATTGTTTTCGTTGTATTTTATTTATTACTATATTTTTGTATGATTTTTATTTAATTTCAATAACAGGTTGTTTTTAAATGTGCTCTATAAATAAACTTTACTTGACTTGAGTCGACAGTAAGCAGTGGTGCTTTTATTTTGAAAACAACGGTTTGTGATGAGGAGACGGTGGTGCTTTTATTTTGAAAACAACGGTCTGTGTTGAGGACAGAAGGCAGTGGTGCTTTTATTTTGAAAAACAACGGTCTGTGATGAGGACAGAATGCAGTGGTGCTTTTATTTTGAAAAACAACGGTCTGTGATGAGGACAGAATGCAGTGGTGCTTTTGTTGTTTATTTATTTTTGTATTATTTAGATGTTTCTCACATATTATTAATTAAATGAGTGTGAAATAAAGTTAATATTAAAAAATTTAAAAGAATTAAAAAAAAAAAGGTTTGTGATGAGGACAGAAGACAGTGGTGCTTTTATTTTGAAAACAACGGTCTGTGATGAGGACAGAATGCAGTGGTGCTTTTATTTTGAAAACAACGGTCTGTGATGAGGACAGAATGCAGTGGTGCTTTTGCTGTTTATTTATTTTTGTATTGTTTAGATGTTTCTCAAATATCAATTAAACGAGTGTGAAATAAAGGTAATAATAAAAAATTAAAAGAATAAAAAAAGGTTTGTGATGAGGACAGAAGACAGTGGTGCTTTATTTTGAAAACGTTTTTTTTTACTTTTTACATTTCTATTTTTAACTCTAACCCTGTTTTTAGGTTGAGTTTTTATTACAATTTTATTGTTTTACTGTTTTTAGTATTTTATTGTTTTCATTGTATTTTATTTATTACTATATTTTTGTATGATTTTTATTGAATTTCAATAACAGGTTGTTTTTAAATGTGCTCTATAAATAAACTTTACTTGACTTGAGTCGACAGTAAGCAGTGGTGCTTTTATTTTGAAAACAACGGTTTGTGATGAGGAGACGGTGGTGCTTTTATTTTGAAAACAACGGTCTGTGATGAGGACAGAATGCAGTGGTGCTTTTATTTTGAAAAACAACGGTCTGTGATGAGGACAGAATGCAGTGGTGCTTTTATTTTGAAAACAACGTTTTTTTTACTTTCTTACTCTTTTCATTTCTATTTTTAACTTTTTTAAAAAAGTTTTACTGTTTTTAGTATTTTATTGTTTTCATTGTATTTTATTTATTACTATATTTTTGTTTCAAAAACAGGTTGTTTTTAAATGTGCTCTATAAATAAACTTTATTTGACTTGACTTGAGTCAACAGAAGGCAGTGGTGCTTTTATTTTGAAAAACAACGGTCTGTGATGAGGACAGAATGCAGTGGTGCTTTTATTTTGAAAAACAACGGTCTGTGATGAGGACAGAATGCAGTGGTGCTTTTGCTGTTTATTTATTTTTGTATTATTTAGATGTTTCTCGAATATTATTAATTAAATGAGTGTGAAATAAAGGTAATATTAAAAAAATTAAAAGAATAAAAAAAGGTTTGTGATGAGGACAGAAGACAGTGGTGCTTTTATTTTGAAAACAACGGTCTGTGATGAGGACAAAAGGCAGTGGTGCTTTTATTTTGAAAACAACGTTTTTTTTACCTTCTTACTCTTTTCATTTCTATTTTTAACTTTTTTTAAAAAAGTTTTACTGTTTTTAGTATTTTATTGTTTTCATTGTATTTTATTTATTACTATATTTTTGTTTCAATAACAGGTTGTTTTTCAATGTGCTCTATAAATAAACTTTACTTGACTTGACTTGAGTCGACAGTAGGCAGTGGTGCTTTTATTTTGAAAACAACGGTCTGTGTTGAGGACAGAATGCAGTGGTGCTTTTGCTGTTTATTTATTTTTGTATTGTTTAGATGTTTCTCAAATATTATTAATTAAATGAGTGTGAAATAAAGGTAATATTAAAAAATTAAAAGAATAAAAAAAAGGTTTGTGATGAGGACAGAAGACAGTGGTGCTTTTATTTTGAAATCAGCTGTCTGTGATGAGGACAGAAGGCAGTGGTGCTTTATTTTGAAAACGTTTTTTTTTACTTTTTACATTTCTATTTTTAACTCTAACCCTGTTTTTAGGTTGAGTTTTTATTACAATTTTATTGTTTTACTGTTTTTAGTATTTTATTGTTTTCATTGTATTTTATTTATTACTATATTTTTGTTTCAATAACAGGGTGTTTTTAAATGTGCTCTATAAATAAACTTTATTTGACTTGAATTGAGTCGACAGAAGGCAGTGGTGCTTTTATTTTGAAAAACAACGGTCTGTGTTGAGGACAGAATGCAGTGGTGCTTTTGCTGTTTATTTATTTTTGTATTATTTAGATGTTTCTCAAATATTATTAATTAAATGAGTGTGAAATAAAGTTAATATTAAAAAATTAAAAGAATAAAAAAAGGTTTGTGATGAGGACAGAAGACAGTGGTGCTTTTATTGTGAAAACAACTGTCTGTGATGAGGACAGAATGCAGTGGTGCTTTTGCTGTTTATTTATTTTTGTATTATTTAGATGTTTCTCAAATATTATCAATTAAACGAGTGTGAAATAAAGGTAATATTAAAAGAATAAAAGAATAAAAAAAGGTTTGTGATGAGGACAGAAGACAGTGGTGCTTTTATTTTGAAATCAGCTGTCTGTGATGAGGACAGAAGGCAGTGGTGCTTTATTTTGAAAACGTTTTTTTTTACTTTTTACATTTCTATTTTTAACTCTAACCCTGTTTTTAGGTTGAGTTTTTATTACAATTTTATTGTTTTACTGTTTTTAGTATTTTATTGTTTTCATTGTATTTTATTTACTACTATATTTTTGTTTCAATAACAGGGTGTTTTTAAATGTGCTCTATAAATAAACTTTATTTGACTTGAATTGAGTCGACAGAAGGCAGTGGTGCTTTTATTTTGAAAAACAACGGTCTGTGTTGAGGACAGAATGCAGTGGTGCTTTTGCTGTTTATTTATTTTTGTATTATTTAGATGTTTCTCAAATATTATTAATTAAATGAGTGTGAAATAAAGTTAATATTAAAAAATTAAAAGAATAAAAAAAGGTTTGTGATGAGGACAGAAGACAGTGGTGCTTTATTTTGAAAACGTTTTTTTTTACTTTTTACATTTCTATTTTTAACTCTAACCCTGTTTTTAGGTTGAGTTTTTATTACAATTTTATTGTTTTTAGTATTTTATTGTTTTCATTGTATTTTATTTATTACTATATTTTTGTATGATTTTTATTTAATTTCAATAACAGGTTGTTTTTAAATGTGCTCTATAAATAAACTTTACTTGACTTGAGTCGACAGTAAGCAGTGGTGCTTTTATTTTGAAAACAACGGTTTGTGATGAGGAGACGGTGGTGCTTTTATTTTGAAAACAACGGTCTGTGATGAGGACAGAATGCAGTGGTGCTTTTATTTTGAAAACAACGGTCTGTGATGAGGACAGAATGCAGTGGTGCTTTTATTTTGAAAACAACGTTTTTTTTTTACTTTCTTACTCTTTTCATTTCTATTTTTAACTTTTTTTAAAAAGTTTTACTGTTTTTAGTATTTTATTGTTTTCATTGTATTTTATTTATTACTATATTTTTGTTTCAATAACAGGTTGTTTTTAAATGTGCTCTATAAATAAACTTAACTTGACTTGAGTCGACAGTAGGCAGTGGTGCTTTTATTTTGAAAACAACTGTCTGTGTTGAGGACAGAATGCAGTGTTGCTTTTGCTGTTTATTTATTTTTGTATTGTTTAGATGTTTCTCAAATATTATCAATTTAACGAGTGTGAAATAAAGGTAATATTAAAAAATTAAAAGAATAAAAAAAGGTTTGTGATGAGGACAGAAGACAGTGGTGCTTTATTTTGAAAACGTTTTTTTTTTACTTTTTACATTTCTATTTTTAACTCTAACCCTGTTTTTAGGTTGAGTTTTTATTATTATTTTTATTGTTTTACTGTTTTTAGTATTTTATTGTTTTCATTGTATTTTATTTATTACTATATTTTTGTATGATTTTTATTGAATTTCAATAACAAGTTGTTTTTAAATGTGCTCGATAAATAAACTTTGACTTGACTTGACTTGAGTCGACAGAAGGCAGTGGTGCTTTTATTTTGAAAACAACAGTTCGTGATGAGGAGGCGGTGCTTTTATTTTGAAAACAACGGTCTGTGTTGAGGACAGAAGGCAGTGGTGCTTTTATTGTGAAAACAACTGTCTGTGTTGAGGACAGAATGCAGTGGTGCTTTTATCATTTATTTATTTTTGTATTATTTAGATGTTTCTCAAATATTATTAATTAACGTTTTTAATATGGGAGCCAATGAGGCTGTTGGTGGTGTTGGTGGATCATCTGTGCGTCCTACGCCCAAACTATAACTCTGACAGCTTTACCAGAGGATTCTGAGGGAGAAGACTAATTTTCCTACGTTTCTATGTATAAATTATTTCTGTAGAGTGGAATTTGCGTCCTGGAACGCAGTTTTCAAATTCATTTTTTGACAGTTTTACCTCTCCCTGTGAAGAAGCCCTTGGCCCCTGCTGTGGCCCCTGTGTCAAATTAATAATAAAATGATCAATTTATAACAATGAACAATGGAACAATTCTAACCTTTTTTTTGTTCAAACAATATCTCATTGTACACAAAAGAAACCCAGAATGTTACATTGTATAATAGTTTAACTCTCTGGAGTCTTAAAGGGCTATTTTGTCCATTTTTGAATCCTTTTCATGTCTTTACATGTCTTTGTAAGTCATTTTGTGTCTTTTTTGGACAGTTGTGGCCGAACAACCTTTTTCTTTTTTGGTTGACTGATTGGCCAATGGAGGAAGGCAGAGGGCCGCGGCCTTCCTCCATTGGCCCATTGGCTGTCAATCAATTAATGAGTCGCTGACGGAGACTGATAGAGAAAATGGAGAAGAAACGGAAAGGACGCGCTGAAAAAAGTGCGTGAAAGAAAACGAGACAAGCCTTACAGGCAGATGCCGCGAAATGTGTCAAACTTGCAGAAATGTTTTGCGCGGCAGCTGCTGGACCTTCGACGGCACCCGTAGCAGCTCTGGCGGCGCCGGCGCCGGTGGTTGACGATGGAGGTGGACTTGAGGTGGATGAGGCGAGAGGGAAGGATCGTGATGATGGCAGCGGCAGCGAGAGAGGATCGGTAAGAAGCGATTACTGGGCTTTCTGTCTGGCTAAAATATCATATAGAAGTTGTGTTGATAGCCTTATTTTGCTAACTGACATCCTATGCTTTTAACACAGCATGTGTAGTTTGCCTGCTCCATTATATCATTAACATATTGTGTATAGACGGTTTCTTGTGTACAAATTGTACTGGGTGCGCGCGCACCCAGGCGGCAAAAACATACAGCCTACGATTATAACATATTGTTTATAAGTGCTCTTTGAGTCAATTTAGCCAGGTTATATGGGCTCTGCTAACTAGCATCACTGGCTTAAGAAGATTAATGCTAGTAAACATTTAATAGCTAGCTATGGCATCATATTTGAGTTATACACTGTGCAGCTACTTTGCACGCGCTTGCGGTGGAGCTCTGCTCGCAAGGACTTTTGACACATTGGGGGCGGAGACCAAGGCTGACCCCAGCCCTCTTATGATTGGCCATTTTCCAGCCCTTTGCGTGGGTGCCTTTTCAGTTTTCTGCTGACAGCTTAGTGGTAGCGGCGGCATCATGTAAACAACAACAACGGTTGTTTCATGACGTTCACGACCGCAACTCTCTGCTTCATCACTGGTAATAAAAAGGTTAAAAAGTGCTGTGTTGTTGTGCATGTTGCTGTTGTTTTTTACTAGCTTGTTCCTGCCTCTGCTTCACTTGGTTGCTGAATATGTGTGCGAAGATCAAACAAGTGCACGCGGCAGTTGAAATCTGCGCGCGTAACACGAAATAATTTACGCGTGCAGAGAGATCTGCGCATGTGCAGATGTGTTATCGATCGTGGAGCTCTTCTATTTTCCCTGTGAGGTAAATGTGTCTGTTGCCTTATTTGAAAATATATATCCAGTGGGAGTTTAATTTTAACCCACACTGTGGGTGAGACCAGTAAAAAGGTATTTAAAGGGACCCTTCCTATGACGGCTTTCCAAGCCAGATCTGAGGTTGTGCGGTGTATGGAACACAGAGACTGGTCCACAGAGAGACAGACAGGCTGGGACACAATGAACCCATCCTTACTACGGATTTATTTGTAAGTACATATTTTATTTAATAATATAATGTAAAATTAAGTGTCTGTAAATGGTGCATTACTCTCATTTGTACGTTGCTTTGGATAAAAGCGTCTGCTAAATGACATTGTAGAATTATAGAATACATGTAAATATAAAACATTAAAAAATTAATTCAATTCATGAATAACTTTTTTTTTAAAAACTCTGTAAAGGTAAGTACAAATGTATACATTCAATTAATGAATGAAATGTAAAAAACTGTCTGCAAGAGGTAAGTTTAAATGTGTAAATTCAATTCTGTAATACAATGTAAAGAAATAGGTCTGTAAATGGTAAATATAAATATATAAATCAAAAAAACAAGTTCAATTCTGGCATAAAATGTTTTTAAAAAATGTGGTGCAATACAAGCCTTGACCAGCAGGGGGAAGAATTCACTCTGGACAATCTCTCTTTGTGGCATTACTGGTGAAAACTCTGCCTGTGGAATATTGCAGGAGCAATACACATTTTGACCAGCAGAGGGCACAATGTACCTGTAAAAAAAATCCCTGTTGAGGGCATTGCAATCTAAACTCAATAAATAAAAATAAATAAACAACAATAATATTAAGTATATATAAAATAATATACATTACCAAATACTATGAATAATAAAAAAATATTTTAAAAAATAAAATAATAATAATGATCAAATCAATGAAAATAAATCTATAATAATAACCCAATTGGCTTGAGACACACACCAGGGTTTGACCAACCTTGGCTGGGCCTCCCTCAGGTGAGGGTGTCTAGTGATAAATGGTGGTAGTGGCTTTAAAGTGGTAGAGGGTGTCAGCTAAGGGAACTAAATATATACCGGGTATGGTATGATAGACTGGTTTCCTCAAAAACGACCCATAGGTTGCACATGCAGTTAATTATGACCCAGAATTGACTTATTGCCCATTTTTAGGTACGTGAAACTTTAGTAGTTCTTGTACTTATCCTCTGTGCTATGACAATACAGATACATTTAATCTAATCTAATTTTTTTTTCTTCACAGCCCCTCAACAACATTACAAGATGTCACCAAATATATTGTCTATGAAGACTGCCTGTTAAGCCTGTTTCATGACCGCCCCACCTGTGACAGGTACAGTAAGGTACAGAAGTATGTCCTAGAAACCTTCCTCTCTGTTTCACAGAACTGTCCTTACTGTGAGTTCACCCGTCAGTGGAATTAGGGTTGTCAAAAGTATCGATACTCAAAAAAGTATCGATACTAAAACGTTGTATCCCGATACGAGACTCATTTTCAAAAGTATCGATACCCCCCCAGGTAGTTTCAACAAGGTAACAATTAATTTACAATAGGAAAAAACATAGATGGCATTTTGTGCTGTTGGGAATTAAGGATGGCTCTTTTATGAATAAATGGTACCTTGCACAGGGCGTCAAATATGTTAATAAAAGGGTGTTATCATAAATGCTATCCCTCCCATAAAGATATCAAATATGTAAGGATGAACCTGAGCAACACTTGTGTGGATCTCACAGTTCAAAAGTGTGGTTAGATGGCTATAAATAAATAAATAATTAATTAATAATTATGATAAATAATCATTAATTATAAGAAATGATATGACTTGATTTGCTCGTTGGGGCACCATCTGTTAAACAGAAAAATATAGTTAATTCATGATTAATTAATGAATGCAACTTTGGTGCGCAGAGAAGGTCAGAGTTGCAGTTGTTTCAGAATTCCTTGTGGAAAGGAGATTCTGAATGAAGTCTCAGAAGGGAGAAGGCCTCACCTCAGCAGGGCTCTGCAGGGGGTGAGGGGGAAGGGCTGGTGACTCCAGGGTCCCCTCCTGGATGGAGCTGCTTCAGCAAGCAGGGGCAGTGGAGAAAGAGAGAGATCAGGGGGACCCCATGTGGATTCACAGGTCCATTGACCAATGAGTTGGTCTGTGGGTCGTAAACGCCAAGCATTCTGCGAGGGAAGTTCTTTAGAGGACACAAAATGGCGCAGACCTGCCATTTTTTGAGTTGACTCAGAAAGCTGCTGCATTTAGTCCACAAATGAACCCATACCTGTGGTATGATCCCAACAGATGTATTTCTGAGGTGTGCTATACTACAAGACCTGACTCCAAAAAAGGTGGGATGCTTAGTAAAACATAAATCAAACGGAATATAATAAATTGTTTATCCTTTGTGGACATATATTCATTTAAGGAAACTAGAAGATGTTATCTTTCAAATCAAGTCTCATAAATGTATAAACTGTTATTAACTTTGGCCGAGATTTAGTTTTTTGATCCTAACCCTTCTCCTGTTCCTAAACCTGCCGCTTTAAGAGGTTAAAGCTGATAATCTTTAGTGTTGGAAAAAGTAAACTCTGAATTTGATAGATTCTGGGTTGATTTACATTTTACACGGTGTCCCAGCTTCTTTGAAATCAGAGTTGTGTATCATGTCAAACTAAAATCAAAACTCAGAGAGTCGGGACAGCACAACCAACACCAACTCCTTACTATATACTGAGAGTTCCCTTCTGAGGTGGCTCTGTATACACAACCAAACAGGATGTAGGCACCACCCCCTTGTGGTGCTATACCGTACTACAGTGTTAGCACATCTAGACTGACTGTTACAACGTACAATTGAATATTTATTAAATATCTGTTGGGATTCTTTCCTTCTTCATCAATGGATAGGACTGAACTGACACATCTTACTGACTCTAACTTTTGTTACCAGAGGAGCTGCCTGTGTGTTTTTCTTTCCTTTTGATTTCTACTTCTCCTCACTAAAGACCACCTTCTGGTTCACTACTCTTCAGGGACCTGCCTGAGCACTTTGTCTACTGTTCTTCTTGTTCATGAGGCTCTCATTATAACAATGTAATGACAGCATATGTCCACTAGATGGAAGCGAAGGGACAGTGATGAGACATGAAGAACTCACTGAGGACAATAAGATTACATGTAATGACAAAACCACAAACTTCAGCTCATTTCATTGGACTTTTTATTTGATCACCCAAAAGCCTTTATTTAATTTAGATGATACATTATTTAGACGCTCATCATCACATTTCCTGATTTGCTCAAAGTGTTTGGTGAAATTTGTATCTCGATTATAAAACTTTGATGTGAATGCAGTAACGTTAACTACTGTAATATTACAATGTAGTCAGAAATCATCCAGAAGCTCATTTACATGCTACCCAACAGTTTTTACAGTGACACATTTCCATTTAACATATGACATCTGTTGAGGATGGAAACCTTTAAATTAAATTATCTGACTCCAACACATAATCCTCACCTATTTCTCTGCACAGATCGTTTGATGGGGAATGATGAGCAGGAGACGTCCGAGTTCTCAGTTTAACTTCACTTTATTACAATACGTCAAAAAAATGTGCAGTTACAGAGTCTCTGAGTTCAAACTACACATCCCTGATTACACAAAGGCTGATCAGTTCATGAAGGCTGGACCAAGTGTCATTTCCCTAAAACCCAGTTTTATAACCTAACAATGTTTACTAAGAATGCAGGTTGAACTCTTCCTCAAAGGTGCCTCCTGCGAATCCTTTGATTTGTCAGTTTTAATCAATATCAGGACATGTCATGTCACCAAGCAGAGAAGTCAGTTATCTTTCTGCTCAGCACCCCATATCTGTGACCTGACCTGTTATCAAAACATTCAAAACACAAACTCCTGCCTTGTTATGATTGGCAGAGATATTATTGGAGACAAAGACTTTGCAATGTCCACATAAAATATAAAACATAAAATATATCTTTTTGTGATTATATAATCTTACTCCAAATAGGGCAGGTGAAGTTTAAGCAGATGCAGTAAATTTATTTAGTTCAATCATAATTTAAAAACAATATTAGCACATGAGCATAGTAGCAAAGCATCTTGCATGCACAGAGAAAACACACACACACACACACATAGTGAATTACGCATGCATAGATAGTGACGTTCGTCACACAGAGACAGAATAACAGATTATTCTGACACATCACACTGCTGTGTCCAAACCCAGAGCCTTTTTAAACACCTTCTGTGCATCCTCAGCAAGCATGTCAAGGGAAGTACTGAGAGCTTTGTAGGTGAAGGCAAAAGAAAGGGCAGATGCTATTGGGATTCCAATGAATGGAACAAATCTGAACCCTTCCTCTGCTGCTATTATAGTAAGATCAGCCACAGTAAAACACAGCACCTTAATTATCAAATCTACGTTTATTTTTTTTTCACTCAGTGGTGACATCATCACTGCTCTGAGATCCTCCAAAGGCACTTTTGTACGACAAGCAAGATTCTGCAGTGACTCAGTATTAAGACCAAAAGAAACTTGGTACCCTTTAATGACAACAGCCAGCATGGTCAAATCGGCAGAACAAGAGAGCCCAGGGACGGGTACAGTTGCTGCAAGTGCAGATGCAGAGGCGTAGAGCATTATTTTAGCTTGTAAAGCCTCTTTCTTCTTCCTGATGACCTCCAGGCTGATGTTGGGCATGGCCAACAGCAGAACATCCCTCTTGTGTGCAGGAAGTTCTTCCTCGAGGGTCTGCTGCAGAAGAGGGAAGTCATACAGGTGGAGATCAAAGCTGGACACCAGGAAGACTTGTGGAGATTCAACACCTTGTTTTCCAAAACCTGAGGGACAAAGAGAACAGAGGAGTTTATATCAGATGATGAAATTAAAATGAAATGAGAAAACAACTCTTGAGCTTTCTTATGTCAAGATACATTTCCCTGCAACCCTCTCACACACTGAAATGATTGAAGGAGCGTGTAAATGTGACAGTAATATAGAGGTATGAATACTTAATAAAAATGCTGAATATCATCATGATGAGTATTTGAGTTGACTACATCAAAATTCATCAGTATAACTCCAACAGGAATCTTTGTGTAAAATATCCATATATAAATTAAGTTTACTTCTTCAAAATAAAATAATATTTGACTCACAGATTACAGAGTTTAAAAATGTGTAATAATAAGTGTAAAATCAGTCAGTACAACACATATTTTTAAGTAAATCATAAGCAAATTTGCAATTATATCCTACAATTATATTTACTCAGTTTATTTAGTGATGTCTACTCAGTTTTCCATATGGTTAACATAATATTTCAGTTACATTTACTCAGTTTATGTGGTAATTGAGCCAAGTCAATTCATTCAGACGTACTTGAAAATATTACTTAAATATACTCATTACTCATGTTTTGTTTAACCGATTTGAGAGCTTTCAAATCAACTCAATATTTTTAAGTGTGAAAATGTTGCACTGATTGAATTAAGTCATATGCAGTATCATTTTTTTTGAGTGAACCCTCTCCTTCCCTTCATCTCAACCTGGGCTGCCCATGTGTAAACTTCTGGCTCTTGGCCCTTTTAAATGAAGCAGTATGTTTTGTATGTGTCTTAATGTTTCAGGCATTTGTGATTTCTCCCTATAAACTTAAACTTACCTTCAATGCAGTATTTTCTGATCTCTTGAAGAGTTCTTTCTGCGTTGAACTCCCTCTGACTTCTTTCTTCATTACGTAAGTTATCGTCAATCTTCGAGCGAACAAAGTAGAACTTTTTCTTCATCTTCTGAATCTCCAGAGCGAGCTTCACATCATTTTCTCTGAAGCGATCAGCTGAGACGATGATGAAGAAGTCAAACCTTTCAAATCCAACATCCTGCAGGTATTTTTCAGCTAGAAAGTTGGGGCTGCCAATACCAGGAAGATCCCACAGTGTGACGTTGGGGAAGTTAGGATGGGGGTATGGTGTAGGCTCCATGGTGGTTTCTACACAACCAGTTGGAGCAGCTCCTTCATCCCTGTTGTCTACGCCTCTAAAGGCATTAACAAAGGTGGATTTACCAGAACCAGACTCTCCTGTGATGCCAATATTTAGTGGAATATTATTCTGCTCATCCAAACACTCCTGGATCTTTGCAGCCGCTGCGGCAGATCCTTCAGCTGTCATAATTTCTTTAATTTTTTGGATTTTTTCATCTTCAAATGGATTATCCATAGCTCTCCTTGAGAAATAAAGAGAGAAATAATTTCACTATTTTGGTTTAGGGGAATTGCAGGATTAGCTTACACAAATAATAATGAAAATAGCAAAGGGAGCTGGGTTTGTAAACTGCATTCAAATACACATTTTCCAAAAAAAATAACCTGTCTGCGCTTTAAGCTAAAGTGTGGTCTACAGTTTGCAAGAAATCTTTAATTGGCAGCAAAAACACTAAAACATGCAAAAAATAATTCATAAACATTTTTTCTCTTTTAGCTGAAATGTCCATTTTTCAAGCTTGTTACATGATACTGTGTTAAATGTAAAATAATGGAAAGTTAGTTACACATCCATAAAACACTGACTGTATAATAGCAGATACTCACTGAAGGCGTCTTCCTTCCTGATCAGACCGGAGCAGAGACCTATTAATTCCTGAGATACAGATTGATTTACAGATGATTTGTAGATCCTTCACCTTTTTTTGGACAGTGATGGTTTTAATAACTCGCTGTGACAGGCAGGGGGAGAAATTTGTTCTTGCTGCTGAAGGTGTTCAGTTAGTTCTGGCCAGGACATTTCATACTTCAAAAGATACTCAGATGTAGAACTGCTGGGAAGTCCTCATAGGGCCCTCCCACTGCAGCACACGTCACATTCAAATTCAAATTTCTGACCAATCACACAATAGTTATCGGACCCCACAGGAGAAAAAAATTCTGAATAACATCATTCTGTTCTTGCAGCCCTCAGAGAGAGAACACATTTCTCTGTTCTTGTGGAGTATTTATTAGCTTTCAAGATGTTCTCTTTGTTTCCTCATATGGAGGCTTCACTGGTTCCTGTAAGGGAGATGACCTTTAACAAAGGGAGGCGTGTTTGTGCCTGTTAGACTTTTTCAATATACAGTCCATGTTTAACTCCTCACTGTCTGTGCTCTGCATTATCTCTAGATAAGAGGAAATAGCCTGTCAGCTCTGGTCAGCATTAATTCATTTCTGATAGCAATAAGCAAAGATAAAAAAGGTCATTTAAATCCCTTAAATACCAATTGTAACCTCAATATATAATGATGTAAAACTGTGTAAAGTGTGTTACATTGGACGAATCTGCAGTGATGGAAACAGAAAAGTTTAGACCGAAATTTAATCAGATGTAACTTTAGAAGTCATGAACAGGAAAATGTAATGCACAATACTATGCATTTTGCAACTTTAATTATGTCTTATAACCATAAGTAAATATTTAAAAAAAAGTTAACAAATAAGTCTTACCGTATGAAGAACTTGAAACGTTGCTGCTCAAGAGGAAAAGTTACCTTCTGTTTCTGGGCTGTTGTACTTTTACAGTTGTACAGAGTTCAGCCCCTTAGACGCTCAATAAAGTGACCAATGAAAATGTCCTGCTGTGATGATGGAGACCAATCAGCATCGCTCACATATCCTGGTCCACATTGTCAGTGAAAGCACATGGTTTATAAGAAATGCAGAGAGGGAGGGTGTTTGTTTCAGAGCTCAAACCTGTAACGTGCTGGCACTCATTTAATTAACCAGTACTCGTCTTTAACAGGTTTATAGCTGGTGAAGAGCTGTTATCAGCCACAGGACATTTCAGTGATGTAATGTGAATATCTGTCCTTTAATGAAAACATGAAAAACAGCATAATGGGTAGGTGCTGCTACTGTAGCACAATATTGAAGAAAATCTTGAGAAAACAATGGACGGCACGATGAGTTCTGGAAACACAGCCTTGTGCGGGATTTAATGCTAAGATATCCAATACATATTCAATTGACAAGGTACAAACAATACTTTGGTCAGAATACAGAGTCCTTTCTATTCTTTGTTCTTTATACTCAAAACTTTTGGTCAATTTCACTCATGTCACTCACAATTTCATGTGAGGTCTTGTTCATGCTCTTTAACTTCCAGGATTTGTCCTCACATGAGACGAGAGTCGAAAAGATCAGAGTCAACAACTTATCTCAACCCACAGGCTTTTCCTGAATGTGCCAGATGGGCCGGGCTGTTAAACTCAGAGACACTGAGTCTCTGTGTCTTTTTCTGTTGCTTGTTTAATACTTCTATCATGAAATGTAATACAGTTTACTGTTACATGCAGTCAGTAAAGTCAAACATGTATTAATAGTTATAAGCATAACTTCTCCAACTACTTGGATTAACTATCATGAGATAAACTGGTAGGTTATAACGTCACTGATAAACACTTAAACATGTCCTGTTTGTGAGTTTGTGCAACCACTGAACATGATGACCAAAAGTTGTATTTATTGTTACATGTAGGATATAATACAACAGTGGGGCAGCATAGCTAGAAATATATATAAGGATTGTCAGGGCCGGCTCTAGCCCATTTGGTGCCCGAGGCGAGATCCATCTGTGTTGAATAGCTCCGCTTGCTGTTTCACAGTAGGTGGAACTCCTGTTGTTGTTTGCCCATGGTGCCAACCAGGCTATATAATACAACTGTCTGTCTATATAATTATTAACTTACAAGTACATTTGCAAAGAAGCACAGCTGGAGACGCTAACAACGTTAGAGACAAGAGAGACAATCAAAGTGCAAACCGTGCACTTGACTGACAACTTCAGTCTTCTTCAGAGGTGTCAGCTGATCGCTGTGACGTGTCTTTTTGTGGAGTTACTCATAGGGCGTGGTCAACCTGACAACTGGCAGCTGACACCTCTGAAGAAGACTGAAGTTGTCAGTCGAAACATGTCAGGTAAAAACATCTCCTACTTACCCTTGTCTGAACAAAAGAAACTAAGAAATAATATGGAGGTGTGAATGAGAGTGTGATTGTCTGTCTCTATGTGTCAGCCCTGCGATAGTCTGGCGTCCTGTCCAGGGTGTACCCCGCCTCTCGCCCAATGACAGCTGGGATCGGCTCCAGCCCCCGCGACCCGATTGCGGATAAGCGGTTAATGGTAATGAATGAATGAATGAATTATCAAGAGAAGTCTGGACTTCAGACCGGCCCTGGACTCATCCTGAGCCTTTAACGTAGTGGGGATAGTTGCAGGTTTAAGGACATTTTAGCATTTGGTGTGAGTGGTTGTTTCTCCAAAGCTCTCCACACATTCCTCTAATGTTGAGAGTCTCTTCCTCCTTCATACACCACCACCAGCTCCTGAGAGCTCAGTGTTCACTGAGTCATTCCTACACATCCTGTCTGTGCAGAATTAATTGGGCTGGTCATATTCAAATCCTGGCCATTTTGATTTATTGTAATGTGATTTTCAAACCGTACTAGTATATCTATGAGGGGTAGAGTCATTTGACATGTGAGAACTATGATAATAACCCACGTCACTTTACAGTTTACAGTCATATCACATCCTTCAGCATTCAGAAATCCAGCATTTGCAAACTTTCAATATGTGTTTTATACACCGCGTTCCAAATGATTACGCAAATTGTATTTAAGTGTCATAAAGATTACATGTTTTGTTTTTCAATTGAACTCATGGATGGTATTGTGTCTCAGGGCTCTTTGGATCACTGAAATCAATCTCAGACACCTGTGATAATTAGTTTGCCAGGTAAGCCCAATTAAGGAAAAACTACTTAAGAAGGGCGTTCCACATTATTAAGCAGATGACCATTTCCAAGCAATATGGGAAAGAATAAGGATCTCTCTGCTGCCGAAAAGCGTGAAATAGTTCAATGCCTTGGACAAGGTATGAAAACCTTAGATATTTCACGAAAACTTAATCGTGATCATCCTACTGTTAAGAGATTTGTGGCTGATTCAGAGCACACATGGGTTCGTGCAGATAAAGGCACAATGAGGAAGGTTTCTGCCAGACAAAAACATCGGATTAAGAGAACAGCTGCTAAAATGCCATTACAAAGTAGCAAAAAGATATTTGAAGCTGCTGGTGCCTCTGGAGTCCCACGAACATCAAGGTGTAGGATCCTCCAGAGGCTTGTAGTTATGCGTTATTCTATCAGTTATTCTATTGGGCCACCCCTAACCAATGCTCACAAGCAGAAACGGCTGCAGTGGGCCCAGAAATACATGAAAACGAATTGTCAAACAGTCTTGTTCACTGATGAGTGCCGTGCAACCCTGGATGGTCCAGAAGGATGGAGTGGTGGATGGTTGGTGGGCGGCCACCATGTCCCAACAAGGCTGCGACGTCAGCAAGGAGGTGGCGAGGCATGTTTTGGGCCGAATCATGGGGAGAGAGCTGGTCGGCCCCTTTAGGGTCACTGAAGGTGTGAAAATGTGGTAGTGTAAGTATGTGGAGTTTCTGACTGACCACTTTCTCCCATGGTACAAAAAGAAGAACCGAGCTTTCAGTAACAAAATCATCTTCATGCATGACAATGCACCATCTCATGCTGCAAGGAATACCTCTGCATCATTGGCTGCTATGGGCATAAAAGGAGAGAAACGCATGGTGTGGCCCCCATCCTCCCCTGACCTCAACCCTATTGAGAACCTTTGGAGCATCCTCAAGCAGAAGATCTATGAGGGTGGGAGGCAGTTCACATCCAAACAGCAGCTCCGGGAGGCTATTCTGACATCCTGCAAAGAAATTCAAGCAGAAACTCTCCAAACACTCACGAGGTCAATGGATGCAAGAATTGTGAAGCTGCTATCAAATAAGGGGTCCTATGTTAAAATGTAACTTGACCTGTTAAGATGATTTTGATTGAAATAGCTTTTGTTTTCAGTAAATATGACCTCCGAATGCTGGAAAATCCAAAAATGAGCATTTTCAGTTCTTAAAAACCTATAAAATGTTATAAAACTCTGTCGTGCGTAATAATGTGGAACAGTGCATTTAAAGTTTTTTATTTTTGAAAAAATACTGTTATCATTGGGAAGGTTGTCCAATCACATTAGAATTAATTAAACTAACGGTTGATGACTTAAATTATGCTGACTGTCATTTGCATCGACTATTTAGGAAAATCGGAGAAAAAACTCAGTTGCATAATAATTTGGAACACAGTGTAATCTACTATAACATGTTGGTGTGTCAGCTTGTGAGGTGAGCAGGTTAACTTTGTGTAACTTGAAGTCTGCCTCCTAAATAGCTCTGTCTCTTCCTGGGACATAAACCTATTTAACATGTTCCTGACTGTTTGAAATGTGAATGTTCTATGTGCTTTATCTATAATGTTGCTGTGACGTGTTCTTGTCTGTATGAAGTGTGAATGTTGGTATGGGTCAGCACTGTCTGGGTTGGTGTGTGTGTTGCATCATACTCATCTTTAGTGGTTTGGGTGTGGTCCTCCTGCAGCCTGCTGCCTCTCTGATAAGAGCCTCCTGGATCACATGAAGCCTCGTTAGGGCCCTTCAGCTTCTCCATAGGCTGTCCCAGTTGCCTTGGCAACATCAACAACAAAATGTTTTCATTCTTATCGTGCATCACAGTCATTTTCCAGTATTGTCTATATTGAACCATACTGTCCTTGTGTTTGTTGTCCTTCACATGACACCAGCTGGTGTTTCTTCCTCCTGGACTGCTGTTGGCCGTCTTCCTCTAGACTGGTTGATCTCTGGCTCGCTGTTAGTTGCGTCATGTTATCTCAGCTTGCGACTGGTCAAGCGAGGGTCTTTTATAGGGAGCCGGTAATCGTTTTGTTTTGGCATAGGTGGTTAGCATTATTATATCATGCTCTGTTAGTTGCAAGAGAGCAAACGGCAAAGCATCAAGCTTTTCATAATTACTAAACTCCCCCCTTCCACAGTCTCCAGAACTGTGGAGTTGGGACATCAGAATCATTAACATGTCATGAGTAAAATCATCTTTGATATTGTGAGATGTCATTTCTAATTAAACAAAAGTTTTCAATCACTTTATAGTCTAAAATTAATCCAAACAGTTCTAGGAGTTGTTTAAAATTCTTATTATAGGCCTATCTGCTCATTTAATTCCAAAAACCTCTAGCTAATAACTTTCTTTCTTGGGGAAAAAAAGAAAGGTAACATTGAATCAGGGTTGATGGAGTTGTAGGGGCGGGGGGAATGTGTGTGTGCTCTCTGTGAATGCCGTTGTATTATGTGTGTGTGTTGTATTGTGTGTGTGTGTGTTGTATTGTATTGTGTGTGTGTGTTTCCTGAAGGTGTGTGCGTGTGCTTCCAGTGTATGTGTGTGTATGTGTGCACGCTCTGTCAGTGTGGTCAGAGTTTGTGTGTCCCTTCCTGTTCCCTGCTTAGAGCATTTAACCCCTTATTAACTTTAGCTCAGCATGTATGTACAACATGTATTTACACATAAACAAGTATTTACATATTATCTCGTAACACAATGTGCCTGTTCAAATCACATATGTAAAAACATATTGAACTTCATAACAGAAACAGAAAAATTAAAATATTATAACACTTTTAAGTAAAGATATTATAACGTCAGTCAGTCCGTCAGGTTCCTTAGTATGAGTCAGTCTGGGATTTGTTCACTTTGGTATTTAGACTTTTCTTTTCTTAAACATGTTGGATTTCTTGAGTGTACCATGGAATTACACCCTTTTGACCTCTTGTCCAATTCATCTGTGTAAATCATCTAATTTGATTGTGAGGTCTGTACTTATGTACTTCTAACAGTTATCCATATTAATTACATATCAATTACGTATTGTCCTTTATATGTGAGGGAGCTTTGGTGTGTGCGTTTTCGGAGCTGTGGAGTTTGTGTGTCGTTTCCTTTATTCTTCTGGCTCTGCATCTGATTCTCTCCTGCCAGTTTACAGTGATATTTTTACTTATGATAGTCTTTACAGAATTCACAAGACAATTTGCCAGCACAAATTACATTAATACAAACACTAGAAAATACTTGTTAAACCAGCAGCAGGCAATTAACATTTAATTACATATGGAGCATTTAACATGATATGAGTGAATGGGTTTGAATGTTTTATATGTGATGTTTTATATGTCGTTAGAATGTTTTATATATACAGGGTACAAGTCAGTCGGGTCGTTGTCAGTGTCAATTGATTCTAACAGTTATATATTAATAGCATATCGATTACTTATTGCCCTTTACCATTCAGAGAGGAATTACTTTATTTGGCGCAACCAATGCGCAGATTCCGACCACCATTGAAGATACGTTTCCCGTGTATTTACAGTATAACGCCCCGCAGCTGGTGTCGTCCTCTTTAACTAGTGGAAGACCTCCACGTATGCATTAAACTCGTCTAGACAAAAGCACAAAAGATCCGTAAGTCTGTCTCGCCGGGCCCTGGGAGTGGCGACCACGGTTCTCTCGTTTTGGTTACTTATCACAACACAAAACCATCTCTCTGAATTTTACAGCAATCTCTTACGGCTGCATTACAAAATCACAACTTCGTGTCCGGGCAGGACTTCTGCAGAATTACACTCGGCCGTCAAAACCATCTGGTTTATCCCAAAAACCAGGCAAAACTCTTCAACAAATCTGAAAACAGCCAGGCGACCCCACAGCACGTCTTTCGGTCGATGACTCAGATCAGCCTACAGCTGAACAGTCCCCCATAAAAGAACGTCTGTGGCTCAGATCACCTCGCCAGCTCCCAGTCGAAAACTCTCTGCAGTCCACTGGGACCTCTGGCCGCCGACTTGTTAAGTGAGAACCTAATCAGACCCGAGATCGAAAGCCTAGAAGAACACCTCTTCACAGACCCATTCCGATATCTGATTGCTCCTTTGACCCGGAATCGAAAACGTAGAGACGCAGAGTCTCTCTCCGTCCAAACCGATATCTGTCGGCGCACTGTTTCTCCTTGTTCTAAGACAGCAATCCAAACCACTAATTTCTGTAATTAGAATTTATTTTCCAAATTTGTTGTTCTTATTGTTTTGGTTCACATTAAGAATATTATTGGTGGTTATTTTTGTATGTACACACAAAAATCACAAAAGACTGATTCGAACCTCCGTCGTCTTTACATACTATAGGCTCTGGTTCCAATATGTCAGAGGGAAGGTGCCCCACAGCAATAACACGACAGAGGGCTCTTTTTATATAAAGAGAGAAAAGATCTCCTACCTGATTTTTCGGCGCCAGGAGCTCTCGCTTGTAGGAGTGCAGCAATTTCTTCGTCCAGGCATGGTAGGATCATTTGCTTCCCCGAGCAAGCCCGGGTACTGACGGAGGGCGCGACGAGAACGCTGATCCATTGCCCCCTGTGGGGTCATTAGGTGGGAAGGAAAGGAACAGCTGGGTATCATCAGCATAACAATGGTATGAGAAGCCATGATTGCGGTCGATTGCAAGTGAAGTGGTGTAAATTGAGAAGAGAAGGGGCCCAGTACTGACCCTTGAGGCACCCCAGTGGATAGGTTTAGTAGTTTGGACACTTCCTTGTCCCAAGATACTTCCAAGGACTTGAACCATCTGGGGGCTGAACCAGAACCACTCAGCTCATCGAGTGTAGGGAGGATTCGGTGGTTAACAGTGTTGAAGGCTGCAGATAGGTCCAGAGCAATAGAGCTGATGATTGACCAGTTGCTCTAGCCAGGCGCAGTGATTCTGTTATGGACAGGAGTGCAGTCTCAGTAGAGTGACCCTGCTTGAAGCCAGACTGATTTGGTTCGAACAGGTTGTTCTTACCAAGGAATCTGGAGACTTGGTTAAAGACTGTGCGCTCCAGTATTTTTGATAGGGATGGTTTGATTAGGTTTTAATAGGTTTATAGCTGAAAAAGAGCTGGTGTTAGCCACAGGACACATATTCACATTACATGGGTCACTAAAATGTCCTGTGGCTGATAACAGCTTTTCACCAGCTATAAACCTGTTAAAGACTTCATCCTTGCTTGTGTTGCATTATTTCTTAAATGTACTTTGCTTTGGATAAAAGTGCCTGCTAAATGACATTGTAGCCATAGCCATAGACTGTATCAAGAAAAATAAAGAAAATACAGAAATGTTGAAAATGAAAGTTAACTAAATGTGTGCACCCAAATAGATAACTCAAATAAAGTGTATGTTATATGAACTCAAAACTGTGTCCAGTAATTTATGTGTAGATACAATGAAAGAAAAGGGAGCTTTAAGTGAAAGAAACAAAGATTTACCACCATTTTACTGTGTGGCTGCAGGTCAGCTTGATCAGCTAGAAAAACTGGTTAAATAAATGAATGCCAGCACGTCACAGGTTTGAGCTCTGAAACAAACACCCTCCCTCTCTGCATTTCTTATAAACCATGTGCTTTCACTGAAAATGTGGATATGTGAGCGATGCTGATTGGTCTCCATCATCACAGCAGGACATTTTCATTGGTCACTTTATTGAGCGTCTAAGGGGCTGAACTCTGTACAACTGTAAAAGTACAACAGCCCAGAAACAGAAGGTAACTTTTCCTCTTGAGCAGCAACGTTTCAAGTTCTTCATACGGTAAGACTTATTTGTTAACTTCTTAAGATTTCACTAATTTATTGTTATAAGAAATGTATAATTGCAAAATGCATAGTATTGTGTATTACACTTTCCTGTTCATGACTTCTAAAGTTACATCTGATTAAATTTCGGTCTAAACTTTTCTGTTTCCATCACTGAGGCTTAGTCCAATGTAACACACTTTACACAGTTTTAAATCTTAATATATTTAGGTTACAATTGGTATTTAAGGGATTTAAATGACCTCTTTTATCTTTGCTTATTGCTATCAGAAATGAATTAATGCTGACCGGAGCTGACAGGCTATTTCCTCTGATCTAGAGATAATGCAGAGCACAGACAGTGAGGAGTGAAAACATGGACTGTAAATTGAAAAAGTCGAATAGGCACAAACACGCCTCCCTTTGTTAAAGGTCATCTCCCTTACAGGAACCAGTGAAGCCTCCATATGAGGAAAGGAAAGAGAACATCTAATAATATTCCACTAAATATTGGCATCACAGGAGAGGCAAGTTCTGGTAAATCCACCTTTGTTAATGCCTTTAGAGGCATAGACAGCAGTGATGATGGAGCTGCTCCCACTGGTTATGTAGAAACCACCATGGAGCCTACACCATACCCCCATCCTAACTTCCCCAACGTCACACTGTGGGATCTTCCTGGTATTGGCAGCCCCAACTTTCTAGCTGACAAATACCTGCAGCATGTTGGATTTAAAAGGTTTGACTTCTTCATCATCGTGTCATGTGATCGCTTCAGAGAAAATGATGTGAAGCTCGCTCTGTAGATTCAGAAGATGAAGAAAAAGTTCTACTTTGTTCGCTCGAAGATTGACGATAACTTACGTAATGAAGAAAGAAGTCAGAGGGAGTTCAACGCAGAAAGAACTCTTCAAGAGATCAGGGAAAACTGCATTCAAGGTAAGTTTAAGTTTACAGGGAGAAATCACAAATGCCTGAAACATTAAGACACATACAAAACATACTGCTTCATTTAAAAGGGCCAAGAGCCAGAAGTTTACACATGGGCAGCCCAGGTTGAGATGAAGGGAAGGAGAGGGTTGCAGGGAAATGTATCTTGACATAAGAAAGCTAAAGAGTTGTTTTCTCATTTCATTTTAATTTCATCATCTGATATAAACTCCTCTGTTCTCTTTGTCCCTCAGGTTTTGTAAAAAAAGGTGTTGAATCTCCACAAGTCTTCCTGGTGTCCAGCTTTGATCTCCACCTGTATGACTTCCCTCTTCTACAGCAGACCCTCGAGAAAGAACTTCCTGCACACAAGAGGGATGTTCTGCTGTTGGCCATGCTCAACATCAGCCTGGAGGTCATCAGGAAGAAGAAAGAGGCTTTACAAGATAAAATAAAGTTCTGCGCCTCTGCATCTGCACTTGCAGCAGCTGTACCCATCCCTGGGCTCTCTTGTGCTGCTGATTTGATAATGCTGGCTGCTGTCATTAAAGGGTACCAAGTTTCTTTTGGTCTTAATACTGAGTCACTGCAGAATCTTGCTTGTCGTACAAAAGTGCCATTGGAGGATCTCAGAGCAGTGATGACGTCACCACTGAGTGCAAAAAAACAAAACATAGATTTGATCGTTAAGGTGTGTTTTTCTGTGACTGATCTTGCTATAATGATAGCAAAGGAAAGGTTCAGATTTTTTTCATTCATTGGAATCCCAATAGCATCGACCCTCTCTTCTGCATTCACCTACAGAGCTCTCAGTTCTTCCCTTGACATGCTTGCTGAGGATGCACAGAAGGTGTTTGAAAAGGCTCTGGGTTTGAACACAGCAATGTGATGTAATTTGTTAAATGAAAAATGAAAAACTGTTGGGTAGCATGTAAATGAGCTTCTGGATGATTTCTTACTACATTGTAATATTACAGTAGTAAACGTTACTGCATTCATATCAAAGTTTTATAATGTAGTTACAAATTTCACCAAACACTTTGAGCAGATCAGGAAATGTGATGATGAGCGTCTAAATAATGCATCATCTGAATTAAATGAAGGCTTTTGGGTGATCAAATAAAAGAGTTCAATGAAACGAGCTGAAGTTTGTGATTTTGTCATTCCATGTAATCTTATTGTCCTAAGTGAGTTCTTCAGGTCTCATCACTGTCCCTTCACTTCCATCTAGTGGACATATGCTGTCATTACATTGTTATAATGAGAGCCTCATGAACAAGAAGAACAGTAGACAAAGTGCTCAGGCAGGTCCCTGAAAAGTAGTGAACCAGAAGGTGGTCTTTAGTGAGGAGAAGTAGAAATAAAAAGGAAAAAAAACACACAGGCAGCTCCTCTGGTAACAAAAGTTAGAGTCAGTAAGATGTGTCAGTTCAGTCCTATCCATTGATGAAGAAGGAAAGCATCCCAACAGATATCTAATAAATATTCAATTGTACGTTGTAACAGACAGTCTAGATGTGCTATTACTGTAGTACGGTATAGCGCCACAAGGGGGTGTATCCTACTACTACTCCTGTATAATTAGTGAACGTAGCGCAGTGGAGACCTGGCTTTGTATGGTCAATGTTTAAACACTGTAGAATAAAACCACTGTGTGGAAATCCCCACTTCTGTGTCCGTCGTCTATCCAAGTTAACCTGCTATCTGGAGCCTCTGCTAATGCTAACTGCTAATTCCCTTAGCCTTTCCAACTGTCGACAGTTTTAAATACCTGGGAGTAACACTGGACAATAAACTTGGTTTCAACCAACACACCACCGACATCTTCAAGAGGAGCCAACAAAGTCTGCAATACGTAAACTCAAAGGACTGAATGTTTCCCCTCATCTTCTCCTTCTGCTATACCAAAGCAAAGCCCATCCTCACATACTGCTCCTCCTGCTCCTCCTGCTTCTTCAACATGCTAACTGTCACCAACCGGGCCAAACTCACACGCATCACCAATATTGCTGCTAAAATAATCGGACTCCCAACACCCAGTCTCACTGAACTGAATAACAGGGACATCTCACACATTGCAACCACAATAGAACAGGACATTACACATCCACTCAACCAGGACCTCACCCCACATCACACACCCACTCAACCAGGACCTCACCCCACATCACAGACCCACTCAACCAGGACCTCACCCCACATCATAGACCCACTCAACCAGGACCTCACCCCACTGCCTTCTGGTCGGAGGTACAGAACTTTAAGGTGTAAAAGTGCTTGCTTTGGAAAAAGCTTTATCCCTGCAGCCATTGCTGCTCTAAACAAAAGAGCACAATGAATGTTTATTTGACATGTAATGTTTCTATGTCATGTGTTGTGTGACGTTAATGTACAGTGATGTGAAAATGAATTTCCCCTTGGGGACAATAAATCTAATCTAATCTAATCTCTGCCTACACCAGCTCATGTTACAACGTACATTTCCAAAGGCACATTTGGAAGTGTGACACGACTAAATAAACACGACTAAACCACCATACCTCAAAAATACTCCTCACAATTATCCTTGAACAGTGAACAGTTCTGTGAATATCATGCAATTAATCTTATTGCCATATTTTATTTTATTTATCTGTTTTTTGGCCTGGTTGTGTAACACTTTATTCTGAAAACTGGAAACCGCACGTCGACACAACAAATACATTTTCGGTGCGACGCAATTAAATTATTTCACGTGGTGTGTTCATGTAAAATTAATACTTCATCTCCTCTCTGCTGGTAAGAGTTTTATACTGAAAAAAAGTGAGAAAGAATGACAGTAAAGTGTTTATCCTTCATGTCAGCTCGCTCTGAGCAGTTTCAATGAATTTACCATAAATATTACAATGCGGGCGGACTACATTATATATTGTTATTATTATTATTATTATATAGGGGCGGCTGGTTTGACTACGGAGAAGCGAGTGACGGCTCACTGGACCGCAGTCAAACTTCCGGGTCACGTAAACCCGACCAATTAAATATTAAAATCAAATTCAGTCCTGGTGCCCGTTTTTCCATTTTGTAGTTTTGATCTGAGCCTAATATTGAATATGAAAAAACAAGCATTTTGTCCGTTTTTTGTGTTATAATAAAAAACAACTAACAAAATAACCAGTCAATTTTTCATTATTTGATTTTGATTGCCAATTGAAAATGGAAAGAACGAATGATACACGGATTCACCAGTACCAAAGTTGATTTTAATATTTAATTGGTTGGGTTTACGTGACCCGGAAGTTTGACTGCGGTCAGTGAGCCGGGATGAGAACAGAAACCACTGTCTTTCATTGTAGCCTTTTTCCAGTTACGATAACCCTCGAATGAGGTGAAAACAGTCCTTGGAGCATCGGGGAGTGAAAAATGCCTACAAGCAAAACAGTAAGTTGCATCTTTCGAGTGTGAGTATTCTAACCAGGGGTGAGATTTGTACCAGTCGCTGCAGAAGCTTCTCCTGGCTCCTCCCTGGAGGGTCTTAGGGAAACTCTCTCGCACTGGCACCTCACACCTGGACTTGGATATGTCTAGAAGATGGAGAGGAGGAAAGATTCAAACTGCATTACATCTGAACTAATTATACAATATAATGACCAGTAAAACATAATCAATTTGGAACTGTCATTGATAAGTTATAACCATCAGACTGTGTTTAACACACACTAATATTTTAGCCTGGGAGAGTATTTTTAGCTTAATTTGTTTAATTTTGGAATTTAATCTGAGCAATAGATCTAAAATACACTTCACAAAATATTAAAACTCTGTCCCCATCTCATCACGCTTTCACACTGACAAGTTTCCCCAATTATTCATATTTAAGCAAACATGAATATATATATTTATTTGAAGAAGTCTAAGCAATGTCTCTTAACCCTTTATCGGGCGAAAAACTATATTTGATAACTTCAGGTAATATTTCGAGAAAAAAGTTGCAAATTTACTCGCTTAAAGTGGCAAATCTACAAGAAAAGAAGTTGCAGATTTAAGAGATTTAAAGTGGTAAATCTGGGCAAAAAAAGTTGCAGATTTACGAGAAAAAGTAGGGGAAAAAAGCTCATTTTTTCTCCCAGATTCACCATTTAAAATCTCATAAATCTGCAAATTTTTTCTCGTAGATTTGCCACTTTAATCTTGTAAACTTTTTTCTCAAAATATTACCCCCCTCCCCGGGTCCGTATGTTTTTTTTTTACACATTCTGGCAGTATGTAATATCCTGCAATATTCTCTAGGGTTGAAATTTGCAAGTATTTCAATGAGTGGCCTATTAAGGGTTAAATACAGCTTATAGCAAAACGTCCTTCTTTGTCATGTGTTGTTCTTATTTATATGTAACTTAGTATACTAAGCAGCAACAATTTTCTTTCTTTCTTTTCTCTCTCCTTCCACCTTATCTTCATCTTTTCTCTCTCCTTCCACCTTATCTTCATCTTTTCTCTCTCCTTCCACCTCATCTTCATCTCTTCTCTCTCCTTCCACCTCATCTTCTCCGTCTACCTTGCTCAGTTGTTCATTTTCTATTTCTGTCGTCTTTCTCTTTGGTGAGAAAAAACTCTGTATGCTACTTTTCCTCTTCATTTCTGTAAAATTCAAAGTAACTTTTAATCAATATTAGCGTTTGTAGCCTACTTTACACATAACTAAAGTCAGACCTAGCTAACATTACATGTATAATTAATGGAATAACTTTCTACAACCAGATTTTTATCATCTCAAAACCAGCATCGCAACTATGCTAGCACTGTGCTTTCATTATAATTTAATTTCTTGACAGATAGTTAATCAGTTTTTACCTCTTTCCTCCCGTCTCTTCTTTCCTCGCGACTCCTGGCATTTGCCACCCTAAAAGAAAGCCCGGTAGATCCGCCCATGACAACACTGCAACAAGTTCAAAGAAAAGGGATGTTTTCAGTGAAATTACATGGCAAGTTAAACTTAGATATTGTTTAAAAAGTGTAACAGATGTGATGACTTTTTTTTTTAAATGAAGCTTTGCTGATTAGTACAAATGTGATATGATTATTTTCAAAATGTCAAATAAGTGTGTTTTGAATGTTACAGAAGTGATAATTTGTACAAAAATATATTTCATGATTTGAAAATGTGATAATGTGTGTCTCTCTCTCTATGTGTATGTGTAAATTTCTTCATTGAGGATGAACATGATTTAAAAAATATATATATATAATTTTTTTAATCTGATTATATCTATCTATCTATCTATATATAGATAGATAGTGAAGTGATCTAGTGATCTTACATATTTGACTTGATTTAAAATTCGTCATTGAGGATGAACATGATTTCAATATATATATATATAATTTTTAAAATCTAATTATATCTATATCTATATATATAAGGATGAAATAACCGACTAAGGTTTTGCGGTGTATGTAACACTGAGACACACTGAGTCCATCCTTCAGGTTCACTTGGCCAGCTAACGTGCTTTCATTATCATTTAATTTCCTGATAGATAATTAATCAGTTTTTACCTCTTTCCCGCCGTCTCTTCTCTCCTCGCGACTCCTGGCTGCCTCGCTTCGCGCCACTCAGTTTTCAAAACAAATCAGTCTCTAGCCGGCCGCTCTGACGTTAACTCGTGCTGCATTCACTGCAGTCGGACATTCAAAATCAGCGCTCGTAAATGTCAAATCGGACGTAACTTTTCTTTTAATTAGTTGCTGGCAACTGCGGTGGCAGCAGGGGTGGCAAGGCTTTCTTTTTTGGTGAGAAAAAAACTACATATGCTACCTTTCCTCTTATTTTCTGTAAAATTCAAAGTAACTTTTAATCAATATACAGAACTAACGTCAGACCTAGCTAACATTACATGTGTAGTTAACGAAATAAGTTAACCAGCATCGCAACTATGCTAGCACTGTGCTTTCATTATAATCTAATTTCTTGATAGATAATTTATCAGTTTTTACCTCTTTCCCGCCGTCTCTTCTCTCCTCGCGACTCCTGGCTCCCTCGTTTCGCGCCACTCAGTTTTCAAAACAAATCAGTCTCTTGCCGGCCGCTCTGACGTTAACTCGTGCTGCATTCACAGCAGTCGGACATTGGACATTCGCGTTCGTAAATGTCAAATCGGACGTAACTTTTCTTTTAATTCGTTGCTGCCAACTGCGGTGGCAGCAAGTTCAAAGAAAAGAGATGTTTTCAGTGAAATTACATGGCAAGTTAAACTTAAATATTGTTTAAAAAGTGTAACAGATGTGATGAGTTGTTTAAAAAAAATGAAGCTTTGCTGATTAGTACAAATGTGATATGATTAATTTCAAAATGTTAATATTCCGGAGTCCATGAAAGCACCAGCACATTACTACTTGATGACGTCACGATATAAAATCTAAAGGATTGGCTTTAACTACAATCTTGTTTTTGAGTGATGGTAACAGTAAAAAGAAGATATTTCATATATTTAGTATAAAAAAAGATGTTATCCTCATTTTACCTTTATATATATATTATATTTGCAACCATTTTCAACATTTAGAAACTTTAACTCACATGTGATCTGTGCACTTTATTGCTATGACCAAAACTAATTTGCACATGTATTCCAGCCACTTTATGTATTTGCACTCAGCAGTTTTTGTCTCCATGTGAAGTGATCTTACATTAAAAATATTGTTTGTTTAATTGCTAATATTTTTTATATTTCTAGTTCATACCGCTTTTTTTTATTTTTACTATTTATTATTTTTATATTGAAGCTAGTCTCTATCTTGCTATCCACTTTGCTGCTGTAATACTGTAAAGTTCCTCATGTGGGACTAATAAAGGAAAATCTTATCTTGTCTTATCTTAACAAGGTAGAATATTTCCCTTGTATCTGAGGAGCTCCTGGTATGTGTGGCAGCCTGTGTGGACCTGCATCATGTTTTCTCCACTGGAAGGCTGAACTACAAGACACTTTATTATATTTTATCTGCCACATGGGGCATCCAAGAGGAGTTTTGTTCAAACTTGAGTCACAGCTGAAGCGTCTCTGATGAACACATTGATGTCCTGATCCTGGTTAAAGTGAAGGAGCGAACACAAACTCAGTCTGACGTCAGTATGAAGTTGTTGTGAGCCTGGACAGCCAGCAGAGGGCAGCCTGCAGCTATTGATGAGCACAAAGGCCTTTTGGGAAACTTTGTAAAGAGAGAAAGAGCAGAGAGATGAGGAAGAGGAAGTGTTCTTCATCAGTCCACAGGGAGATGTAGCCTCGACTGACAGATTTTTGTGTATTTTTATGTGTTTTTTGTATTTTGTTGTGCTTTTTTGTGTGTGTTTGTATTTTTTTTTGTCATTTTTGTAGGTTTTTTAATGTGTGTTTTTATATGTGCTTTTTGTCATATTTTGTGTTTTTTGTTTTTTTTTTGTTTTAATTTTTTTAATGTGTTTTCTGTGTGTCTTTGTGTCTTTTTTTTAAAGTTTTTTTTACGTGTGTTTTATGACTGCTTTTATGTCCTTTTCGGCATATTTTGTGTTTTTTGTGTGTTTGTAATTTTTTTTGTGTGTTTTTTGTCATTTTTGTAGGTTTTTTAATGTGTGTTTTTATATGTGCTTTTTGTCATATTTTGTGTTTTTTTTGTTTTTAATTTTTTTAATGTGTTTTCTGTGTGTCTTTGTGACTTTTTTTGAAGGTTTTTTTACGTGTGTTTTATTACTGCTTTTATGTCCTTTTCGGCATATTCTGTGTTTTTTGTGTGTTTTATGTAAAAAAAAATGGTGTGTGTTTTTATGTTTTTTGTTGTGCTTGTTGTGTGTGTGTGTTTGTAATCTTTTTTGTGTGTTTTTTGTAATTTTTGTAGGTTTTTATATGTGCTTTTTGTCATATTTTGTGTTTTTTGTCATTTTTTGTGTTTTAAAATTTTTCATGTGTTTTCTGTGTCTTTATGTGTATTTTTTTGTCATTTTTTGGTAGGTTTTTTTGTGTGTTTTATGAATGTTTTTATATGTCCTTTTCGTCATATTTTGTGTTTTTTTGTGTGTTTTATGTAATGTAAAACATGTCCCCATCTCTCCTTTCTGTTTCACAAGGACAGCTGGACACTAAAGGATGTTTGCATGATTTGATGCTTCACTGCTCCTCACAGTTTTAACTTCTTCTGTCACACAGACTCTCAACTGTTTTCATGCACTCACAGTGAAAACTGCATCAGGAAGATGTTTCCACTGACTCTGGTTGTCTTGTCCTGCTGCAGGTGCAGAGGGTAAACTTGTCAGTTTATTCAGTCTCTTTATGAGTACAGGCTGGGAAAGCTAAATTCATGCTACACCACAGTTACTGATATTGACTCTATGGAGTTTTGGGCTATTTTGTCCATGTTTGGATCCTTTTCATCCTTCTCAGAATAAAAAATCACTTATTATCAGGTCATATAGGTGAAAAAAATATACCAACATGGCATTTAAACATTTTTTAAGTGGTGAATACAGGATACACCACTTACTGAATATTAAGACAGAAATAACAAGTAATGTTTGTAACAGAAGAAAGATCATTAATTATAATAAAAAATGTTGCCTGGTCACACATTCACTCATTTAAGATGTATGTAAATTATCATATATTCTTTGCTCTTTACATTAAAATTTAACTTCATGTTAACCCTGTGAAGTCCAAAAGCTCCAAATAATCCAGACTTGTTGCCTCCATCAGACTAGAAAACAAAGCAGCGTGGAGCCCTACTGTACATTTACCTCTAAAGTTCTGGCTGTAAACTCCATGAGGCCAGTTTCAGTTTGATGATGATATACCAAGTAAAACTGGAGACAAGCTCAAATAGATTTAGTATCAAATGATAGAACTGGATGGAACCCTCTTATATGGTAGATTTGACACCTTTGGTCACATTTGACACATTTAAAACTCTTTACTGAGCATGATAGTGTTTTGAAAGTTAAAAAAAAAAGAGATTCAAAATCACATTTTATGTTGGACTAAAGGACTAAAAAAGACACAAATTTACCAAAAAAGACACAAAATGACAAGAAAAAAAAAGACAAAATGACCAAAAAAAGAGTTGGATGACAGGATCTGTTGAGAAATGCATTGAGGAAACCTTTAAATTTAATTTTCTGACTCCAACAGTAAATCCTCTCACCTATTTCTCTGCGCAGATCGTTTGATGGGGAATGATGAGCAGGAGACGTCCAAGTTCTCAGTTTAACTTCACTTTATTACAATACGTCAAAAAAAATGTTTAGTTACAGAGTCTGAGTTCAAACATCACTTCCCTGATTTACACAAAAAAGGCGGATCAGTTCATGAAGGTTGGACCCCCCTTCTGTCCCTGAAACCCAGTTTTATAGCCTAACAATGTTTACTGAGAATGTGGGTAGAACTCTCCAGAAGGTGCGTCCCTCTCGAACTGTTGATTCGTCAGTTTTAATCAATATCAGGACACGTCATGTCACCAAGCAGAGAAGTCAGTTATCTTTCTGCTCAGCACATCATGTCCATGACCTGACCTGTTCCCAAAACATTCAACACAACCTCCTGCCTTGTTATGACTTGCAGAGATATTGGTGGGAACACAGATTTTGCAATGTTCACATAACATACCAAACATAAAATATATCTTCTTGTTATGATAGAATCTTACTACGTTTAAGCAGATGGAATACATGTATCTAGAGTAATCATAGTTTTAAAACAATATTAGCACATGATCATTGTATCAAAAGCATCTTACATGATTAATCTATAAATGCATAAAGAGAGGTTACATACACAGTTAGTGAATTACGCAGCATAGACAGTGACCTAGTCAATCAGATAGTGATCCCCATCCACAGAGACAGAAAACAGAGACAATAGAACATTTTAGATTATTTCTAACAGATCACACAATCACAAGATCACATTTATGTTGGTTTTTCTTTGTTTCTTTTTGGTTCAAAATGTTGATCTCGTCAACATAGAGTCCAAACATTTTCAACTCAGGATTCCCTGCTGCAGCACTTGAAGACCTACCAGTCTGGGTGAAAATGAACATATCTATTTGATCAAATAATCATCTAGTGATATTCTCAATAGATTTAAATGATTCCTTGACCCAGAAAATGTAGATTTTGTAGCTGCTCACCAAATGCCTTCAGGATTTCACTCGTGTAGGTGATGAATCTCTGTTGGTGGTAATAAACATAATCTATCCAGTTAACCCCCTCTTGTTATCATGAGCCTGTCAGTCATTGTGTCTTGTGCTTTCCCTCAGGTGGAATCAGTGAGGCTGATTAAGGGAAGGTTATAAAGAGGAGGTGGTGACCTCTTCTCGCTCTCTCACTTCCACCTTGCAGCAGCAGCATGTTAGTGATCCAGCCTTTTCTTTGGTTTTGGCTCTGCCGACTTTGGTTAAGCAGTGTAGATATAAGGTCTGATGGAATCATATTGTGAAGAGACTGCCACATGGCTACTTAATATTCATGGGTGACCGTGATCAAGGTGTCAGCAGGCAGCGTAAACCTACCTAATGTGAATATGATGCGCCTGGACTCAAGAATGAGATAAACACTCTATGTCAGGGCGCTTAAATTACAATATCATGCAGTGTAGTGAAGTTTAATTGCAGTTATATGCTATATAGTAACGTTAGTTGTCAAGTCAGGTGTGTGTGTGTGTGTGTTCTTTGTGTGTCTGCGAGACAGACTGTCAACATGTCTTTGATTTGTGACAGGAGCTGATGTTGACTGTGTGGACAAAGACAGCAGTTAGTTAATACCCTGTTTAAGCTAAACAATGTTTTTTTATCAGTATCTGCATTTATATTGGATGGAGTGATCAACTACAAAACGTATGATGCACTGTGCGCTAAAATGTGCAGCTAGAATTCAAGATTATGATTTGTAAAGATTATGTATATCAAAACTAACTGCACTCACAAGCCAACTACTCATGGAAATAATTCAAAAGTTCTTTTGTACATGTAATTTTCAAACGTGCCATTGAATGTCATTAACTTGAATTTCACACTGAGGTTTCCAAACCCAGGGCCAGTTTAAACACTCTCTGTGCATCCTCAGCAAGCATGTCGAGGAACGTGTTTAGAATTCTGTAGGTGGAGACAAAAGAGAGGCCCATTGCTGCTGGGATTCCAAATATTGGAATAAACCTTGACGCTTCTTCTGCTGCCATTAACTTAGCTGCATTTCCAAATGGAAGAAGAGCCTTCAGGACAAGATCACGGGTTATTTTTTTTGCAGCCAGTGGTGAAACAATGATCTTCATCAGATCATCCAATGGCACATTTGATCTGTTAGCAAGGGAATGCAGTGATGAGTCATCAAGACCAAACCCATATACGTATCGTGTGACAACAACAACCAACACTCCCAAATCAAGGGCAAAAGAAAACCCAGGAACCGGTACAGCTGCTCCACCTGCACTAAGAAGAGCCCAATATTTTATTTCGGATAGGAAAGCCTCTTTCTTCTTGTTGATGACCTCCAGGCTGATGTTGGGCATGGCCAACAGCAGAGCATGCCTCTTGTGTGCAGAAAGCTCTCTCTCTAAGGTTTTCCACAAGAGAGCGAATTCATACCGCTCCAGATGAAAACTGGACACCAGGAAGACTTGTGGAGACCTGACACCTTGTTGCTGAAGACCTGTGTCATGAAAGGAAAAAAACTTAAAATGACAAGACAGATAAAAAATAATTACAGCTTTCAAAAGGTACAACATCATGTGCATATCTCAAGACACATGTTGTTGTATTATTATTTGTGTAGATGTTTTGGCACCAACTGCTTTTATCGGACCTTCTCCACCCAATCTATCAAAGTCAGAAGTAGTTACATTTTTCCTAAGATCTGAACTTTCCTCCTCTGGTCTGTGTTTTGACCTTATAAAATGTACACAAAACTGTCGTCTTGTTCTTTGGGATTTGAACCAGTGACCCTCCAGTTACAAATCCGATTCCAAACCTCTCGGCCACAGACTGCCCTACAGTCACCTACAGTCATCCTCCATGGAGAATGAGAGGGGAGCTTCTATGAGCCTGCAGGTCACTACCAGAAGGTCTCTGACTGCTGTATGGGCCTTTGTGCAGACTAGTTTCTCTGACTAACCACCTGTAGAATGTAGTGGTGTCAACAATAATCGATTCGGCGATGCATCGCAATGCGGGGCATGCACGATTCAGCATAGATGCAGCAAAGTGCCATAATCGATTATGTTTATTTCCTGTCCTCCAGTGGAAAGTTGTGGGGGACAGGGTGGGAATTTCACACTCTGGCCTTGATGCCCTGTGAAAAAATGTTCAATTTACGGCCAAGGTGGCCTTTGCGCCCCTGTCAAAGTTCCAGTAAACACAACGCTAACCCGACCCACTCCCCGTCCTTCAGACATGCACATCAACACATGGCTAATTTGAATATTCTAATGAGCCATGTGTTGATGCAGCACAGGTAAGCTAGCAGGAAGCTGCTTTGATATGTTGTGACTGAAGTATGTGGTAGTATTTGACAGAACTTAACATTTACGTTTTTATATAAAGTACTATTGATAGGTAATTACCATTGTATTTGCCTATTTAAAGTCGACTCATTAAGTTACATTTTTGCATCACGAAAACTAGCGATAGCTAGCTAGGTGGGATATCGCTAACGTCTTCCCTAGCTCAGGGACATTTAGCTGATGTAGATTTCACCTCAGCAGGTTCCTTTTTATGGCAGGGAGGAGGCATTTCTCTTTCCTTACTCTTAGATGAACTCAGGCAGGAGATTCATTTTGCCATCTTTCCAAAATATATGCATTTGCCGTCTTTTCAAAACAGGTTCATTTGTCATTTTCCAAAAAGGTCCTTTCTAATATATTTAATATATTGTGCATTAATGTTTCTTGGTGAATGAGAATGTTAAGGTATTAATCTGAAAGGTATTTAATGACATTTATGTCAAAGATACAGGAGAGTGATGATACACACATAGCAGCCAATAAAATCTATTGTTATTAGGCCTATCTGACTGCTTGTATTGCCTCATGACTGACGAAGAATGTCCCTTGTTGCGTGCAGTATAATTGTGATGCATCGCAATGCATTGTAGAATCGAATTGAATCGAATCGTTACCTGGTGAATCGTAATCGAATCGAATCGTGAGGGAAGTGCCAATGCACACCCCTAGTAGAATGTAAACCTGTCTAAAGACTGGGATCTCTGAACAAAGAAATCAGGACTGTCGAACAACGGCTTTTAATTATGGACATCTTGTAATTATTCTGTTATTATTACAGTAATGATTACAGACTGTAAGTCACTTACCTTGAGTGCAGTCTTCCCTGATTTCTTTGAGAATCTTTTCAACATTGAACTTTGACTTCATTATCTTCATCTTTCTTTTCTCATCACGTAAGTTATGGTCGATCTTTGAGCGAACAAAGTAGAACTTTTTCCCCATCTTCTGAATCTCCTTAATGAGCTTCACATCATTTTCTCTGAAGCGATCAGATGAGACGATGATGAAGAAGTCAAACCTTTCAAATCCAACATGCTTCAGGTATTTGTCAGCTGGAAACTTGGTGGTGCCAATACCAGGAAGATCCCACAGTGTGACGTTGGGAAAGTTAGGATGGGGGTATGATGTAACCTCCTTGGTGGTTTCTTTAAAACCAGTGAGAGCAGCTCCTTCATCACCATCATGTAAGCCTCTGAAGGCATTCACGAAGGTGGATTTACCAGAGCCTGACTCTCCTGTGACGGCAATATTTAGTGGAGTATTTTTCTTCTTCTCCAAATACTCCTGGATCCTTGCCAAAGCTAAGGCTTGATTACTGTTTTCTAGTGCTTCTTTAATGTCTTCAGCTGATTTGCCGTCAAGTGGATCTTCCATGGTGATCTTTGAAAACTGGAGAAAAAGAGAAGTTATAAAGTTACCACTGTTTTATAGGAAATAGTAAAAAAATTGTCGTAAGACAATGATCTAACATCATGTACATAGAATCTTAAAAACAGACCAAGATCTTACATGTAAACTAAATCTTTAGAAGTCATTAAATATTTCCCCCTCTTCTGTTTCATTATGATGTAACATAACCTCAAACACACCGCATCACTTTGGCATAAAAAGATGAGTACAGAATTACACAGACACTCCACCCCCTGCTGTGAGGAGGTGATATATGTGGATACCATATTCCCACAATACTGATATCCTGCTGACATATATCTCATTCAATTTATGTTTTTTTTACTCTCTATTCTTTCTCTTCTCTAACAACATTCTTTAAAAAAGTTCTCACACTTCCTTACCAACTGAGCCTTCTGATGGAAAACATTTCTCTGTCCTTTGAGTCTATTTAAACCATTCTGGTCCATCCATCACTTCCAACATTCACATACTGTACATATATGCAAGGGTCCCTGTGTCAGGACTTAGGCCTTTACCAATCTCCCCAACAAAAGGGATGCAAAAAGGAAGATGAAGAAGAAAAGGAAAAGAAAAATTCATAATCATAAAAATAAAATTAAAATAGAAATCAAGAGGAAACCAATAATACCATAATAGTAGTGGCAGACTGGATACTCCACTAATATATTATCCACATATAGTCAGGCACTACACTAGAATAACCGTTACATTGATGGAAACTCAGACATCATGGTGGGACTTTAAGCCAGCCAAGGAGACTATGCAACAATACAAATGGGACCGACTGGTTACTTCTCAATCTGTGTATCATTCGTTCTTTCCATTTTCAATTGGCAATCAAAAATCAAATCATGAAAAATTGACTGGTTATTTTGTTTGAAACTGCTCAGAGCGAGCTGATATGAAGGATAAACACTTTGCTGGTAAGAGTTTTATATTGAAAAAAAAGTGAGAAAGAATGACAGCAGAGAGGAGAGGAAGTATAAACGTTACATCAACACACCACAAAATTGCGTCGCGCCGAAAATGTATTTGTTGTGTCGACGTGCGGTTTTCAGTTTTCAGAATAAAGTTACACAACCAGGCCAAAAAACAGATAAATATGGAAATAAGTTTAATTGCATGATATTCACAGAACTGTTCACTGTGGATTTTTTTGTTTTAAATAAAACGCCTTTGAATAGACTGTACAGTAAAATATTACATTATATTAAAATTCATAATAAAATGCATTTAAATATTTACTGTACAGTAAATATTCAAGTGCATTTTAAACTGATATTCCACAGTGAAAAGTACTGTAAGTCTGTTAGAAGATACCTGAGGTCCTCTAGAATGAACCTGAAGTTGAAATAGTGACTGGAAACAGACAGTTTAATTTTAATAATTTCTTAATATGTAATATTAATATATAATGTAATATTTTACTGTGCAGTATATATCCAAAGGCGTTTTTTTTTTTAAAATCCACAGTGAACAGTTCTGTGAATATCATGCAATTAATCTTATTTCCATATTTATCTGGTATTTGGGCCTGGTTGTGTAACACTTTATTCTGAAAACTGAAAACCACACGTCGACACATCTAATACATTTTCAGCACAATGCAATTTGATTATTTCATGTGGTGTGTTCATGTAAAGTTAACACTTCATCTTTTGACTTGAGCAGAGACCTATTAATTTCTGAGTTACAGATTGATTTACAGATGATTTGTAGATTCTTCACCATTTTTTTGACAGTGATGGTTTTAACATCCCGCTGTGACAGGCAGGGGGAGAAATTTGTTCTTGCTACTCAAAGTGGCAAGAACAAGAATAAAGTTAGTTCTAGCCAGGACATTTCATACTTTAAAAGATACTCAGGTGCAGAACTCCTGGGAAGTCCTCATAGGGCCCTCCCACTGCAGCACACGTCACATTCAAATTAAAATTTCTGTCCAATCACACAATAGTTATCGGACACCACACAAGAAAAAAATTCTGAATAACGTCATTCTGTTCTTGCAGCCCTCAGAGAGAGAACACATTTCTCTGTTCTTGTGGAGTATTTATTAGCGTTCTCTTTATTTCCTCATATGGAGGCTTCACTGGTTCCTCTAAGGGAGATGACCTTTAACAAAGGGAGGCGTGTTTGTGCCTGTCAGACTTTTTCAATTTACAGTCTGTGCTCTACATTATCTGTAGATCAGAGTAAATAGCCTGTCAGCTCTGCATTAATTTATTTCTGATATCAATAAGCAAAGATAAAAGAGGTCATTTAAATCCCCTAAATACCAATTGTAACCTCAATATATAATGATGTAAAACTGTGTAAAGTGTGTTACATTGGACAAAACTGCAGTGATGGAAACAGAAAAGTTTTGACCTAAATTTAATCAGATGTAACTTTAGAAGTCATGAACAGGAACGTGTAATACACAAAATTATGCATTTTGCAACTTTAAATATGTCTTATAACCATAAGTAAGTAAAAAAAATTTAAAAACTTAACAAATAAGTCTTACCGTATGAAGAACTTGAAACGTTGCTGCTCAAGAGGAAAAGTTAGCTTCTGTTTCTGGGCTGTTGTACTTTTACAGTTGTACAGAGTTCAGCCCCTTAGACGCTCAATAAAGTGACCAATGAAAATGTCCTGCTGTGATGATGAAGACCAATCAGCATCGCTTACATATCCTGATCCACATTGTCAGTGAAACACATGTTTTATAAGAAATGCAGAGAGGGAGGGTGTTTGTTTCAGAGCTCAAACCTGTGACGTGCTGGCACGCATTTATTTAACCAGTTTTTATGGCTGATCAAGAGCGGGTTTTAGCCTGTGATAGCCACACCTGCAGCCACACAGTAAAGTGGTGGTAACTCTTTGTTTCTTTCACTTTAAGCTCCCTTTTCTTTCATTGTATCTACACATAAAATAATGAAAGTTAACTAAATGTGTGCATCCAAATAGATAACTCAAATAAAGTGTATGTTATATGAACTCAAAACTGTGTCCAGTAATTTATGTGTTGATACAATGAAAGAAAAGGGAGCTTAAAGTGAAAGAAACAAAGAGTTACCACCACTTTACTGTGTGGCTGCAGGTCAGCTTGATCAGCTAGAAAAACTGGTTAAATAAATGCGTGCCAGCACGTCACAGGTTTGAGCTCTGAAACAAACACCCTCCCTCTCTGCATTTCTTATAAATCACGTGCTTTCACTGAAAATGTGGATATGTGAGCGATGCTGATTGGTCTCCATCATCACAGCAGGACATTTTCATTGGTCACTTTATTGAGCGTCTAAGGGGCTGAACTCTGTACAACTGTAAAAGTACAACAGCCCAGAAACAGAATGTAACTTTTCCTCTTGAGCAGCAACGTTTAAAGTTCTTCATACGGTAAGACTTATTTATTTACTTTTCAAATGTCACTAATTTATTAATGCATGAATCATTAATGCTGACCAGAGCTGACAGGCTATTTCCTCTGATCTAGAGATAATGCAGAGCACAGACAGTGAGGAGTGAAAACATGGACTGTAAACTGAAAAAGTCTATCAGGCACAAACACGCCTCCCTTTGTTAAAGGTCATCTCCCTTACAGGAACCAGTGAAGCCTCCATATGAGGAAATAAAGAGAACATCTTGAAAGCTAATAAATACTCCACAAGAACAGAGAAATGTGTTCTCTCTCTGAGGGCTGCAAGAACAGAATGACGTTATTCAGAATTTTTTTCTTGTGTGGTGTCCGATAACTATTGTGTGATTGGTCAGAAATTTGAATTTGAATGTGAGGTGTGCTGCAGTGGGAGGGCCCTATGAGGACTTCCCAGGAGTTCTGCATCTGAGTATCTTTTAAAGTATGACATGTCCTGGCCAGAACTAACTTTGTTCTTGTTCTTGCCACCTTGAGTAGCAAGAACAAATTTCTCCCCCTGCCTGTCACAGCGGGATGTTAAAACCATCACTGTCCAAAAAAAGGTGAAGAATCTACAAATCATCTGTAAATTCATCTGTATCTCAGGAATTAATAGGTCTCTGCTCCGGTCTGATCAGGAAGGAAGACGCCTTCAGTGAGTATCTGCTATTATTCAGTCAGTGTTTTATGGATGTGCAACTCCCTTTCCATTATTTTACATTTAACACAGTATCATGTAACAAGCTTAAAAAAATGGACATTTCAGCTAAAAGAGAAAAAATGTTTTTGAATTAATTTTTGCATGTTTTAGTGTTTTTGCTGCCAATTAAAGATTGCTTGCAAAATGTGTATTTAAATGCAGTTTCCAAACCCTTGCTCCCTTTGCTATTTTCATTATTATTCATGTAAGCTTATCCTGCAATTCCTCTAGACCAAAATAGTGAAATTATTTCTGTCTTTATTTCTCAAGGAGAGCTATGGATAATCCATTTGAAGATGAACAAATCCAAGAAATTAAAGAAATTATGGCATCTGAAGGATCTGCCGCTGCGGCTGCAAAGACCCAGGAACGTTTGGATGAGCAGAATAATATTCCACTAAATATTGGCATCACAGGAGAGGCAAGTTCTGGTAAATCCACCTTTGTTAATGCCTTTAGAGGCATAGACAGCAGTGATGATGGAGCTGCTCCCACTGGTTATGTAGAAACCACCAGGAAGCCTACACCATACCCCCATCCTAACTTCCCCAACGTCACACTGTGGGATCTTCCTGGTATTGGCAGCCCCAACTTTCTAGCTGACGAATACCTGCAGCATGTTGGATTTGAAAGGTTTGACTTCTTCATCATCGTCTCATGTGATCGCCTCAGAGAAAATGATGTGAAGCTCGCTCTGGAGATTCAGAAGATGAAGAAAAAGTTCTACTTTGTTCGCTCGAAGATCGACCATAATTTACATCATGCAGAAAGAAGTCAGAGGGAGTTCAACGCAGAGAAAACTCTTCAAGAGATCAGGGAAAACTGCATTCAAGGTAAGTTTAAGTTTACAGGGAGAAATCACAAATGCCTGAAACATTAAGACACATAGAAAACATACTGCTTCATTTAAAAGGGCCAAGAGCCAGAAGTTTACACATGGGCAGCCCAGGTTGAGATGAAGGGAAGGAGAGGGTTGCAGGGAAGTGTATCTTGACATAAGAAAGCTAAAGAGTTGTTTTCTCATTTCATTTTAATTTCATCATCTGATATAAACTCCTCTGTTCTCTTTGTCCCTCAGGTTTTGTAAAACAAGGTGTTGAATCTCCACAAGTCTTCCTGGTGTCCAGCTTTGATCTCCACCTGTATGACTTCCCTCTTCTACAGCAGACCCTCGAGAGAGAACTTCCTGCACACAAGAGGGATGCTCTGCTGTTGGCCATGCTCAACATCAGCCTGGAGGTCATCAGGAAGAAGAAAGAGGCTTTACAAGATAAAATAAAGTTCTGCGCCTCTGCATCTGCACTTGCAGCAGCTGTACCCGTCCCTGGGCTCTCTTGTGCTGCTGATTTGATAATGCTGGCTGCTGTCATTAAAGGGTACCAAGTTTCTTTTGGTCTTAATACTGAGTCACTGCAGAATCTTGCTTGTCGTACAAAAGTGCCATTGGAGGATCTCAGAGCAGTGATGACGTCACCACTGAGTGCAAAAAAACAAAACATAGATTTGATCGTTAAGGTGTGTTTTTCTGTGACTGATCTTGCTATAATGATAGCAAAGGAAAGGTTCAGATTTTTTTCATTCATTGGAATCCCAATAGCATCGACCCTCTCTTCTGCATTCACCTACAGAGCTCTCAGTTCTTCCCTTGACATGCTTGCTGAGGATGCACAGAAGGTGTTTGAAAAGGCTCTGGGTTTGAACACAGCAATGTGATGTAATTTGTTAAATGAAAAATGAAAAACTGTTGGGTAGCATGTAAATGAGCTTCTGGATGATTTCTTACTACATTGTAATATTACAGTAGTAAACGTTACTGCATTCATATCAAAGTTTTATAATGTAGTTACAAATTTCACCAAACACTTTGAGCAGATCAGGAAATGTGATGATGAGCGTCTAAATAATGCATCATCTGAATTAAATGAAGGCTTTTGGGTGATCAAATAAAAAAGTTCAATGAAACGAGCTGAAGTTTGTGATTTTGTCATTCCATGTAATCTTATTGTCCTAAGTGAGTTCTTCAGGTCTCATCACTGTCCCTTCACTTCCATCTAGTGGACATATGCTGTCATTACATTGTTATAATGAGAGCCTCATGAACAAGAAGAACAGTAGACAAAGTGCTCAGGCAGGTCCCTGAAAAGTAGTGAACCAGAAGGTGGTCTTTAGTGAGGAGAAGTAGAAATAAAAAGGAAAAAAAACACACAGGCAGCTCCTCTGGTAACAAAAGTTAGAGTCAGTAAGATGTGTCAGTTCAGTCCTATCCATTGATGAAGAAGGAAAGCATCCCAACAGATATCTAATAAATATTCAATTGTACGTTGTAACAGACAGTCTAGATGTGCTATTACTGTAGTACGGTATAGCGCCACAAGGGGGTGTATCCTACTACTACTCCTGTATAATTAGTGAACGTAGCGCAGTGGAGACCTGGCTTTGTATGGTCAATGTTTAAACACTGTAGAATAAAACCACTGTGTGGAAATCCCCACTTCTGTGTCCGTCGTCTATCCAAGTTAACCTGCTATCTGGAGCCTCTGCTAATGCTAACTGCTAATTCCCTTAGCCTTTCCAACTGTCGACAGTTTTAAATACCTGGGAGTAACACTGGACAATAAACTTGGTTTCAACCAACACACCACCGACATCTTCAAGAGGAGCCAACAAAGTCTGCAATACGTAAACTCAAAGGACTGAATGTTTCCCCTCATCTTCTCCTTCTGCTATACCAAAGCAAAGCCCATCCTCACATACTGCTCCTCCTGCTCCTCCTGCTTCTTCAACATGCTAACTGTCACCAACCGGGCCAAACTCACACGCATCACCAATATTGCTGCTAAAATAATCGGACTCCCAACACCCAGTCTCACTGAACTGAATAACAGGGACATCTCACACATTGCAACCACAATAGAACAGGACATTACACATCCACTCAACCAGGACCTCACCCCACATCACACACCCACTCAACCAGGACCTCACCCCACATCACAGACCCACTCAACCAGGACCTCACCCCACATCATAGACCCACTCAACCAGGACCTCACCCCACTGCCTTCTGGTCGGAGGTACAGAACTTTAAGGTGTAAAAGTGCTCGCCTTGGAAAAAGCTTTATCCCTGCAGCCATTGCTGCTCTAAACAAAAGAGCACAATGAATGTTTATTTGACATGTAATGTTTCTATGTCATGTGTTGTGTGACGTTAATGTACAGTGATGTGAAAATGAATTTCCCCTTGGGGACAATAAATCTAATCTAATCTAATCTCTGCCTACACCAGCTCATGTTACAACGTACATTTCCAAAGGCACATTTGGAAGTGTGACACGACTAAATAAACACGACTAAACCACCATACCTCAAAAATACTCCTCACAATTATCCTTGAACAGTGAACAGTTCTGTGAATATCATGCAATTAATCTTATTGCCATATTTTATTTTATTTATCTGTTTTTTGGCCTGGTTGTGTAACACTTTATTCTGAAAACTGGAAACCGCACGTCGACACAACAAATACATTTTCGGTGCGACGCAATTAAATTATTTCACGTGTTGTGTTCATGTAAAATTAATACTTCATCTCCTCTCTGCTGGTAAGAGTTTTATACTGAAAAAAAGTGAGAAAGAATGACAGTAAAGTGTTTATCCTTCATGTCAGCTCGCTCTGAGCAGTTTCAATGAATTTACCATAAATATTACAATGCGGGCGGACTACATTATATATTGTTATTATTATTATTATTATATAGGGGCGGCTGGTTTGACTACGGAGAAGCGAGTGACGGCTCACTGGACCGCAGTCAAACTTCCGGGTCACGTAAACCCGACCAATTAAATATTAAAATCAAATTCAGTCCTGGTGCCCGTTTTTCCATTTTGTAGTTTTGATCTGAGCCTAATATTGAATATGAAAAAACAAGCATTTTGTCCGTTTTTTGTGTTATAATAAAAAACAACTAACAAAATAACCAGTCAATTTTTCATTATTTGATTTTGATTGCCAGTTGAAAATGGAAAGAACGAATGATACACGGATTCACCAGGACTGAATTTGAGTTTAATATTTAATTGGTCGGGTTTACGTGACCCTGAAGTTTGACTGCGGTCAGTGAGCCGGGATGAGAACAGAAACCACTGTCTTTCATTGTAGACTTTTTCCAGTTACAATAACCCTCGAATGAGGCGAAAACAGTCCTTGGAGCATCGGGGAGTGAAAAATGCCTACAAGCAAAACAGTAAGTTGCATCTTTCGAGTGTGAGTATTCTAACCAGGGATGAGATTTGTTCCAGTCGCTGCAGAAGCTTCTCCTGGCTCCTCCCTGGAGGGTCTTAGGGAAACTCTCTCACACTGGCACCTCACACCTGGACTTGGATATGTCTAGAAGATGGAGAGAAGGAAAGATTCAAACTGCATTACATCTGAACTAATTATATAATACCTAGTAAAACATAATCAATTTGGAACTGTCATTGATAAGTTATAACCATCAGACTGTGTTTAACACACACTAACATTTTAGCCTGGGAGAGTATTTTTAGGTTAATTTGTTTGATTTTGGAATTTAATCTGAGCAATAGATCTAAAATACACTTCCCAAAATATTAAAACTCTGTCCCCATCTCATCACACTTTCACACTGACAAGTTTCCCCAATTATTCATATTTAAGCAAACATGAATATATATATTTATTTGAAGAAGTCTAAGCAATGTCTCTTAACCCTTTATCGGGCGAAGAACTATATTTGGTAACTTCAGGTAATATTTTGAGAAAAAAGTTGCAAATTTACTCGCTAAAAGTGGGAAATCTACAAGAAAAACAGTTGCAGATTTAAGAGATTTAAAGTGGCAAATCTGGTTCAAAAAAGTTGCAGATTCATGAGAAAAAGGTGGGGGAAAAAGCAAATTTTTTTTCTCCCAGATTCACAACTTTAAATCTCATAAATCTGCACATTTTTTTCTCGTAGATTTGCCACTTTAATCTCGTCAACTTTTTTCTCAAAATATTACCCCCCTCCCCAGGTCCGTATGTTTTTTTTACACATTCTGGCAGTATGTAATATCCTCCTATATATTCTATTCTATATATCCAATATTCTCTAGGGTTGAAATTTGGAATTTGCAAGTATTTCAATGAGTGCCCTATTAAGGGTTAAAAACAGCTTATAGCAAAACGTCCGTCTTTGTCATTTGTTGTTCTTATTCATATGTAACTTAGTATACTAGGCAGCAACAATTTCTATACCATGTGGACCAGCTGGACTGGAGATGGTTGGTGATGGCTCGTCTTTTCTCTCTCCTTCCACCTCATCTTCATCTTTTCTCTCTCCTTCCACCTCATCTTCATCTTTTCTCTCTCCTTCCACCTCATCTTCTCCGTCTACCTTGCTCAGTTGTTCATTTTCTATTTCTGTCGTCTTTCTCTTTGGTGAGAAAAAACTCTGTATGCTACTTTTCCTCTTCATTTCTGTAAAATTCAAAGTAACTTTTAATCAATATTAGCGTTTGTAGCCTACTTTACACATAACTAAAGTCAGACCTAGCTAACATTACATGTATAATTAATGGAATAACTTTCTACAACCAGATTTTTATCATCTCAAAACCAGCATCGCAACTATGCTAGCACTGTGCTTTCATTATAATTTAATTTCTTGACAGATAGTTAATCAGTTTTTACCTCTTTCCTCCCGTCTCTTCTTTCCTCGCGACTCCTGGCATTTGCCACCCTAAAAGAAAGCCCGGTAGATCCGCCCATTACAACACTGCAACAAGTTCAAAGAAATGAGATGTTTTCAGTGAAATTACATGGCAAGTTAAACTTAAATATTGTTTAAAAAGTGTAACAGATGTGATTACTTTTTTTTTTTTTAAATGAAGCTTTGCTGATTAGTACAAATGTGATATGATTAATTTCAAAATGTCAAATAAGTGTGTTTTAAATGTTACAGAAGTGATAATTTGTACAAAAATATATTTCATGATTTGAAAATGTGATAATGTGTGTGTGTGTCTCTCTCTCTCTGTGTATGTGTAAAATTCTTCATTGAGGATGAACATGATTTAAAAAATATATATATATAATTTTTAAAATCTGATTATATCTATCTATCTATCTATATGTAGATAGTGAAGTGATCTAGTGATCTTACATATATATATATATATATATATATATATATATATATATATATATATAATTTTTAAAATCTAATTATATCTATATCTATATATATAAGGATGAAATAACCGACTAAGGATTTGCGGTGTATAATACAGAGACACACTGAGTCCTTCCTTCAGGTTCACTTGGCCAGCTAACGTGCTTTCATTATAATTTAATTTCTTGATAGATAATTAATCAGTTTTTACCTCTTTCCCGCCGTCTCTTCTCTCCTCGCGACTCCTGGCTCCCTCGCTTCGCGCCACTCAGTTTTCAAAACAAATCAGTCTCTAGCCGGCCGCTCTGACGTTAACTCGTGCTGCATTCACCGCAGTCGGACATTGGAAATTCGCGCTCGTAAATGTCAAATCGGACGTAACTTTTCTTTTAATTCGTTGCTGGCAACTGCGGTGGCAGCAGGGATGGCAAGGCTTTCTTTTTTGGTGAGAAAAAAACTACATATGCTACCTTTCCTCTTAATTTCTGTAAAATTTAAAGTAACTTTTAATCAATATTAGCGTTTATAACCTACTTTACACAGAACTAACGTCAGACCTAGCTAACATTACATGTATAGTTAACGAAATAACTTTCTTCAACCAGATTTTTATCATCTCAAAACCAGCATTGTAACTATGCTAGCACTGTGCTTTCATTATAATTTAATTTCCTGATAGATAATTAATCAGTTTTTACCTCTTTCCCGCCGTCTCTTCTCTCCTCGCGACTCCTGGCTCCCTCGCTTCGCGCCACTCAGTTTTCAAAACAAATCAGTCTCTTACCGGCCGCTCTGACGTTAACTCGTGCTGCATTCACTGCAGTCGGACATTCAAAATCAGCGCTCGTTAATGTCAAATCGGACGTAACTTTTCTTTTAATTCGTTGCTGCCAACTGGGGTGGCAGCAAGTTCAAAGAAAATAGATGTTTTCAGTGAAATGACATGGCAAGTTAAACTTAAATATTGTTTAAAAAGTGTAACAGATGTGATGAGTTGTTTAAAAAAAATGAAGCTTTGGTGATTAGTACAAATGTGATATGATTAATTTCAAAATGTTAATATTCCGGAGTCCATGAAAGCACCAGCACATTACTACTTGATGACGTCACGATATAAAATCTAAAGGATTGGCTTAAACTACAATCTTGTTTTTGAGTGATGGTGACAGTAAAAAGAAGATATTTAATATATTTAGTATAAAAAAAGATGTTATCTTCATTTTACCTTTATATATATTATATTTGCAACCATTTTCAACATTTAGAAACTTTAACTCACATGTGATCTGTGCACTTTATTGCTATGACCAAAACTAATTTGCACATGTATTCCAGCCACTTTATGTATTTGCACTCAGCAGTTTTTGTCTCCATGTGAAGTGATCTTACATTAAAAATATTTTTTGTTTAATTGCTAATATTTTTTATATTTCTAGTTCATACCGCTTTTTTTTTTATTTTTTTTTTACTATTTATTATTTTTTTTATTGAAGCTAGTCTCTATCTTGCTATCCACTTTGCTGCTGTAAAACTGTAAAGTTCCTCATGTGGGACTAATAAAGGAAAATCTTATCTTGTCTTATCTTAACAAGGTAGAATATTTCCCTTGTATCTGAGGAGCTCCTGGTATGTGTGGCAGCCTGTGTGGACCTGCATCATGTTTTCTCCACTGGAAGGCTGAACTACAAGACACTTTATTATATTTTATCTGCCACATGGGGCATCCAAGAGGAGTTTTGTTCAAACTTGAGTCACAGCTGAAGCGTCTCTGATGAACAGATTGATGTCCTGATCCTGGTTAAAGTGAAGGAGCGAACACAAACTCAGTCTGACGTCAGTATGAAGTTGTTGTGAGCCTGGACAGCCAGCAGAGGGCAGCCTGCAGCTATTGATGAGCACAAAGGCCTTTTGGGAAACTTTGTAAAGAGAGAAAGAGCAGAGAGATGAGGAAGAGGAAGTGTTCTTCATCATCACAGGGAGATGTAGCCTCGACTGACAGATTTTTGTGTATTTTTATGTGTTTTTTGTATTTTGTTGTGCTTTTTTGTGTGTGTTTGTATTTTTTTTTTTGAGTTTTTTGTCATTTTTGTAGGTTTTTTAATGTGTGTTTTTATATGTGCTTTTTGTCATATTTTGTGTTTTTTGTATTTTTTTTGTTTTTAATTTTTTTTAATGTGTTTTCTGTGTGTCTTTGTGTCTTTTTTTGAAGGTTTTTTATGTGTGTTTTATGACTGCTTTTATGTCCTTTTCGGCATATTTTGTGTTTTTTGTGTGTTTGTAATTTTTTTTGTGTGTTTTTTGGTCATTTTTGTAGGTTTTTTAATGTGTGTTTTTATATGTGCTTTTTGTCATATTTTGTGTTTTTTTTGTTTTTAATTTTTTTAATGTGTTTTCTGTGTGTCTTTGTGTCTTTTTTTGAAGGTTTTTTTTTGTGTGTTTTATGACTGCTTTTATGTCCTTTTCGGCATATTTTGTGTTTTTTGTGTGTTTTATGTAAAAAAAAAAAAAAGTGTGTTTTTATTTTTTTGTTGTGCTTGTTGTGTGTGTGTTTGTAATCTTTTTTGTGTGTTTTTTGTCATTTTTGTAGGTTTTTAATATGTGCTTTTTGTCATATTTTGTGTTTTTTGTATTTTTTTTGTTTTTAATTTTTTTAATGTGTTTTCTGTGTGTCTTTGTGTCTTTTTTTGAAGGTTTTTTTATGTGTGTTTATGACTGCTTTTATGTCCTTTTCGGCATATTCTGTGTTTTTTGTGTTTTATTTAAAAAAAAATGGTGTGTGTTTTTATGTTTTTTGTTGTGCTTGTTGTGTGTGTGTGTGTTTGTAATCTTTTTTGTGTGTTTTTTGTCATTTTTGTAGGTTTTTATATGTGCTTTTTGTCATATTTTGTGTTTTTTGTCATTTTTTGTGTTTTTAAATTTTTCATGTGTTTTCTGTGTCTTTATGTGTATTTTTTGTCATTTTTTGGTAGGTTTTTTTTGTGTGTTTTATGAATGTTTTTAAATGTCCTTTTCGTCATATTTTGTGTTTTTTTGTGTGTTTTATGTAATGTAAAACATGTCCTCATCTCTCCTTTCTGTTTCACAAGGACAGCTGGACACTAAAGGATGTTTGCATGATTTGATGCTTCACTGCTCCTCACAGTTTTAACTTCTTCTGTCACACAGACTCTCAACTGTTTTCATGCACTCACAGTGAAAACTGCATCAGGAAGATGTTTCCACTGACTCTGGTTGTCTTGTCCTGCTGCAGGTGCAGAGGGTAAACTTGTCAGTTTATTCAGTCTCTTTATGAGTACAGGCTGGGAAAGGTAAATTCATGCTACACCACAGTTACTGATATTGACTCTATGGAGTTTTGGGCTATTTTGTCCATGTTTGGATCCTTTTCATCCTGTCAGAATAAAAAATCAATTATTATCAGGTCATATAGGTGAAAAAAAAATATACCAAAATGGCATTTAAACATTTTTAAGTGGTGAATACAGGATACACCACTTACTGAATATTAAGACAGAAATAACAAGTAATGTTTAGAACAGAAGAAAGATCATTAATTATAATAAAAAATGTTGCCTGATCACACATTCACTCATTTAGGATGTATGCAAATTATCATATATTCTTTGCTCTTTACATTCAAATTTAATTTCATGTTAACCCTGTGGAGTGTCCAAAAGCTCCAAATAATCCAGACTTGTTGCCTCCATCAGACTAGAAAACAAAGCAGCGTGGAGCCCTACTGTACATTTACCTCTAAAGTTCTGGCTGTAAACTCCATGAGGCCAGTTTCAGTTTGATGATGATATACCAAGTAAAACTGGAGACAAGCTCAAATAGATTTAGTATCAAATGATAGAACTGGATGGAACCCTCTTATATGGTAGATTTGACACCTTTGGTCACATTTGACACATTTAACATTCTTTATTGAGCATGATAGTGTTTTGGAAGTTAAAAAAAAGATTCAAAATCACATTTTATGTTGGAATAAAGGACTAAAAAAGACACAAAATGAACAAAAAAAAAGACACAAAATGACTAAAAAATACACAAAATAACCAAAATTGTTCCTCTAAACACAAAGAGCCAAATCAAACAGAGTCCCACTAGAATAAAAACCAGAGTTGATGACAGGATCACACACAATCACAAGATCACATTTTTGTTGGTTTTTCTTTGTTTCTTTTTGTTTCTAAATGTTGATCCAGTAAGTCAGAATAAAACATCAATTATTATTATTATCAGGTCATATAGGTGAAAAATATACCAACATGGTATTTAAACATGTTTTAAGTGGTGAATACAGGCAGGATGGAAAGCCCAAATGCCCAAAACTCCAGAGAGTTAAACACTGAATCTAAAGAACACTATGTGACATAATCTACTGTGTTGCACATGTATGAGCAAACATATAGTGCATTATGCATTGTAGATGTATTTATGAGGTGTGCTGTATTACAAGTCCTGACTCCAAATAAGATGGGATGCTTAGTAAAAGATAAATCAAACAGAATATAATAAATTGTTTATCCTTTGTGGACATATATTCATTTAAGGAAACTAGAAGATGTTACCTTTCAAATCAAGTCTCATAAATGTATAAACTGTTATGAACTTTGGCCCAGATTTAGTTTTTTGATCCTAACCCTTCTCCTGCTCCCAAACCTGCCGCTTTAAGAGGTTAAAGCTGATAACCTTTAGTTAGTTTAGTCATCTGGTTTTCTCTCTTCACTCACTGCTGTTGAAATAGATAGACTGTGTGCAATTCATCAGAATTATTCAAATTTCATGGCCTCATCACACGCAGCCATCGTTTGCATATTAAGGAAATAACCAGCGTGATCTGCACATTTTCCAAAGTGTGAGACGTTGTTTGTTTGTCTGCTGAGCGACGTGGCAGCACGACAGTTCAAACACCATGTATTCAGAGCCTTAACCGCAGTAAAAGTACTCATACTCATACTCCACTGTGGAAATACTACACTACAAGTAAAAGTGCTGCACTCAGACAGTAAATCAGCAAATTGTATATACTGAGAATAAAGACAGAGAGAGGGAGGGAGATTTCTGGAATCAACTTTATTCAATACTTAAAACACAACAATAAAATTAGTCTTTTTGTGTCTTTTTTTTTTTAGTAATGTTGTGTCTTTTTTTGGTCATTTTGTGTCTTTTTTTGGTTATTTTGTGTCTTTTTTTAGTCCTTTATTCCAACATTAAATGTGATTTTGAATCTTTTTTTAACTTTTAAAACACTATCATGCTCAATAAAGAATTGTAAATGTTGCAAATGTGAACAAAGGTGTCAAATCTAACATGTAAGAGGGTTCCATCCAGCTCTATCATTTTATACTAAATTGTTGGAGCCTATTAATTCTTTGTATTTTGGGAATGCTGATGACTATTGTAGGTTAACTATTATTATTGATTATAATTGTTTTTTGCTGCTCAGGTCCCTCCTCCTGTGATTAGGGAGTGAGGACAGCTGGTTTCTTTGAGTCTGTTTTTGTTGAATGAGAGAAAGAAAAGCGTGGAGCCCTACTGTACATTTACCTCTAAAGTTCTGGCTGTAAACTCCATGAGGCCAGTTTCAGTTTGATGATGATATACCAAGTAAAACTGGAGACAAGCTCAAATAGATTTAGTATCAAATGATAGAACTGGATGGAACCCTCTTATATGGTAGATTTGACACCTTTGGTCACATTTGACACATTTAACATTCTTTATTGAGCATGATAGTGTTTTAAAAGTAAAAAAAGAGATTCAAAATCACATTTTATGTTGGACTAAAGGACTAAAAAAGACACAAATTGACCAAAAAAGACACAAAATGAAAAAAAAAAAGACAAAATGACCAAAAAAGACACAAAATGACAAAAAAAAAAAAAAAGACAAAATGACCAAAAAAAGACACAAAATTACTAAAAAAGAGAGTTGATGACAGGATCTGTTGAGAAATGCATTGAGGAAACCTTTAAAATTAAATGATCTGACTCCAACAGTAAATCCTCTCACCAATTTCTCTGCGCAGATCGTTTGATGGGGAATGATGAGCAGGAGACGTCCAAGTTCTCAGTTTAACTTCACTTTATTACAATACGTCAAAAAATGTTTAGTTACAGAGTCTGAGTTCAAACATCACTTCCCTGATTTACACAAAAAAGGCGGATCAGTTCATGAAGGTTGGACCCCCCTTCTGTCCCTGAAACCCAGTTTTATAGCCTAACAATGTTTACTGAGAATGTCGGTAGAACTCTCCAGAAGATGCGTCCCTCTCGAACTTTTGATTCGTCAGTTTTAATCAATATCAGGACAGGTCATGTCACCAAGCAGAGAAGACAGTTATCTTTCTGCTCAGCACATCATGTCCATGACCTGACCTGTTCCCAAAACATTCAACACAACCTCCGGCCTTGTTATGACTTGCAGAGATATTGGTGGGAACATAGATTTTGCAATGTTCACATAACATACCAAACATAAAATATATCTTCTTGTTATGATAGAATCTTACTAAGTTTAAGCAGATTGAATACATGTATCTAGAGTAATCATAGTTTTAAAACAATATTAGCACATGATCATTGTATCAAAAGCATCTTACATGATTAATCTATAAATGCATAGAGAGAGGTCACATACACAGTTAGTGAATTACGCAGCATAGATAGTGACCTAGTCAATCAGATAGTGATCCCCATCCACAGAGACAGAAAACAGAGACAGAATAAATTATTTCTAACAGATCACACACAATCACAAGATCACATTTATGTTGGTTTTTCTTTGTTTTTTTTTTGGTTCAAAATGTTGATCTTGTCAACATAGAGTCCAAACATTTTCAACTCAGGATTCCCTGCTGCAGCACTTGAAGACCTACCAGTCTGGGTGAAAATTAACATATCTATTTGATCAAATAATCATCTAGTGATATTCTCAATAGTTTTAAATGGTTCCTTGACCCAGAAAATGTAGATTTTGTAGCTGCTCACCAAATGCCTTCAGGATTTCACTCGTGTAGGTGATGAATCTCTGTTGGTTGTAATAAACATAATCTATCCAGTTAACCCCCCTCTTGTTGTCATGAGCCTGTCAGTAATTTGTGTCTTGTGCTTTCCCTCAGGTGGAATCAGTGAGGCTGATTAAGGGAAGGTTATAAAGAGGAGGTGGTGACCTCTTCTCGCTCTCTCACTTCCACCTTGCAGCAGCAGCATGTTAGTGATCCAGCCTTTTCTTTGGTTTTGGCTCTGCCGACTTTGGTTAAGCAGTGTAGATATAAGGTCTGATGGAATCATATTGTGAAGAGACTGCCACATGGCTACTTAATATTCATGGGTGACCGTGATCAAGGTGTCAGCAGGCAGCGTAAACCTACCTAATGTGAATATGATGCGCCTGGACTCAAGAATGAGATAAACACTCTGTCAGGGCGCTTAAATTACAATAACATGCAGTGTAGTGAAGTTTAATTGCAGTTATATAGTAACGTTAGTTGTCAAGTCAGGTGTGTGTGTGTGTGTGTGTGTTCTTTGTGTGTCTGCGAGACAGACTGTCAACATGTCTTTGATTTGTGACAGGGGCTGATGTTGACTGTGTGGACAAAGACAGTGGTTAGTTAATACCCTGTTTAAGCTAAACAATGTTTTTTTATTAGTATCTGCATTTATTTTGGATGGAGTGATCAACTACAAAACGTATGACGCACTGTGCGCTAAAATGTGCAGCTAGAATTCAAGATTATGATTTGTAAAGATTATGTATATCAAAACTAACTGCACTCACAAGGCAACTACTCATGGAAATAATTCAAAAGTTATTTTGTACATGTAATTTTCAAACGTGCCATTGAATGTCGTTAACTTGAATTTCACATTGGGGTTTACACACCCAGGGCCCGTTCAAACACTCTCTGTGCATCCTCAGCAAGCATGTCAAGGATCTTGTTTAGAATTTTGTAGGTGAAGACAGAAGAGGAGAACATTGCTACTGGGGTTCCAATTAGTGGAATCCACCTGAACACTACTTCTGCTGTCGTTAACTCAGCTGCACTTCCAAATGAAAGAATAACCTCCATGACAAGATCACGGGTTGTTTCTTTTGCAGCCAGTGGTGAAACAATGATCTTCATCAGATCATCCAATGCCACATTTGATCTGTTAGCGAGGGAACGCAGTGATGGTTCATCAAGACCAAACCCACTTACGTATCCTGTGACAGCACCAACCAACACTTCCACATCAAGGACTAAAGAAAGCCCAGGAACTGGTATAGCTGCTCCAAGTGCACTAAGAAGAACCCAATGTTCTATAACGGATTGGAAAGCCTTTTTCTTCTTGTCGATGACCTCCAGGCTGATGGTGGGCATGGCCAACAGCAGAGCATGACTCTTGTGTGCAGGAAGCTCTCCCTCTAAGGTTTCCACCAAAAGAGGGAAGTCATGCAGGTGGAGATCAAAGCTGGACACCAGGAAGACTTGTGGAGACTCCACATGTTGTTGCTGAAGACCTGTGTCACAAAAAGAATAAAACAATGACAAGACAGATAAAATAATTACAGCTTTCAAAAGGTACAACATCATGTGCATATCTCAAGACACATGTTATTGTATTATTATTTGTGTAGATGTTTTGGCACCAACTGCTTTTATCGAACCTTCTCCACCCAATCTAGGAAAGTCAGAAGTAGTTACATTTTTCCTAAGATCTGAACTTTCCTCCTCTGGTCTGTGTTTTGACCGTATAAAATGACCCTCCAGTTAGAAATCCGATTCCAAACCTCTCGGCCACAGACTGCCCTACAGTCACCTACAGTCATCCTCCATGGAGAATGAGAGGGGAGCTTCTATGAGCCTGCAGGTCACTACCAGAAGGTCTCTGACTGCTGTATGGGCCTTTGTGCAGACTAGTTTCTCTAACTAACCACCTGTAGAATGTAAACCTGTCTAAAGTCTGGGATCTCTGAACAAAGAAATCAGGACTGTCTAACAACGGCTTTAATTATGGACATCTTGTAATTATTCTCTGTTATTATTACAGAAATGATTACAGACTGTAAGTCACTTACCTTGAGTGCAGTTTTCCCTGATTTCTTTGAGAATCTTTTTAGCATTGAACTGTGACTTCTTTTTCTTCATCCTTCTTTCCTCATCACGTAAGTCATTGTCGATCTTTGAGCGAACAAAGTAGAACTTTTTCTTCATCTTCTGGATCTCCAGAGCGAGCTTCACATCATTTTCTCTGAATCGATTAGATGAGACGATGATGAAGAAGTCAAACCTTTCAAAATTAACATGCTGCAGGTATTCGTCAGCTAGAAAGTTGGGGGTGCCAATACCAGGAAGATCCCACAGTGTGACGTTGGGAAAGTTAGGATGGGGGTATGCTGTAACCTCCATGGTGGTTTCTACACAACCAGTGGGAGCAGCTCCATCATCACCATCATCTAAGCCTCTAAAGGCATTAACAAAGGAGGATTTACCAGAGCCTGCCTCTCCTGTGACGGCAATATTTAGTGGAGTATTTTTCTTCTTCTCCAAATACTCCTGGATCTTTGCTACAGCTAAGGCTTGATTATTGTCTTCTAGTGCTTTTTTAATGTCTTCAGCTGATTTGTTGTCAAGTGGATCTTCCATGGTGATCTTTGAAAACTGGAGAAATAGAGAATTAAAAGTTACCATTATTTTATAGGAAATAGTAAAAAAAAAATGCAGTAAGACAATGATCTAACATCATGCACATACAATCTTAAAAACAGACAAAGATCTTACATGTAAACTAAATCTTTAGAAGTCATTAAATATTTCCCCCTCTTCTGTTTCATTATGAACAACATTATGAGCAACATAACCTCAAACACACCGCATCACTTTGGCATAAAAAGATGAGTACAGAATTACACAGACACTCCACCCCCTGCTGTGAGGAGGTGATATATGCGGATACCATATTCCCACAATACTGATATCCTGCTGACATATATCTCATTCAATTTATGTTTTTTTTTTAATCTCTATTCTTTCTCTTCTCTAACAACATTATTTTCAAAAGTTCTCACACTTCCCTACCAACTGAGCCTTCTGATGGAAAACATTTCTCTGTCCCTTGAGTCTATTTAAACCATTCTGGTCCATCCGCAACACAATCACTTCCAACATTGACATACTGTACATATATGCAAGGGTCCCTGTGTCAGGACTTAGGCCTTTACCAATCTCCCCAACAAAAGGGATGCAAAAAGGGGAGCCAAAAATCCTAGTACAACAAAGGTCAAGTAGGTGAAGGAAGTTGAAGAAGAAAAGGAAAAGAAAAATTCACATTCATAAAAATAAAAATAAAATAGAAATCAATGGATACTCCACTAATATATTATCCACATATAGTCAGGCACTACACTAGAATAACCGTTACATTGATGGAAACTCAGACATCATGGTGGGACTTTAAGCCAGCCAAGGAGACTATGCAACAATACAAATGGGACTGACTGGTTACTTCTCAATCTGTGTATCATTCGTTCTTTCCATTTTCAATTGGCAATCAAAAATCAAATCATGAAAAATTGGTTAATTTGTTTGAAACTGCTCAGAGCGAGCTGACAAGGATAAACACTTTACCGTCATTCCTTCTCACTTTTTTTCAGTATTAAACTCTGACCAGCAGAGAGGAGATGAAGTATTAACGTTACATCAACACACCACCAAATTGCGTCGCGCCGAAAATGTATTTGTTGTGTCGACATGCGGTTTTCAGTTTTCAGAATAAAGTTACACAACCAGGCCAAAAAACAGATAAATATGGAAATAAGATTAATTGCATGATATTCACAGAACTGTTCACTATGGAATTTAAAAAAAAAAAATAAAACACATTTGGATATAGACTGTACAGTAAAATATTACATTATATTACAATTCATAATAAAATGCACTTGAATATTTACTGTACAGTAAATATTCAAGTGCATTTTAAACTGATATTCCACACAGTTCAGATCACCCTAAAAAGAAACAAAACGACCAAAAAAAGTAATCAAAATGACCAAAAAAGACTCAAAATGACCAGAAAATACACAAAATGACCAAAAAAGACACAAATTGACCAAAAAAGACACAAAATGACCAAAAAAAGAGACAAAATAACCCAAAAAAGAAAACAAAATTCAAAAAAAAGAAACAAAATGACCAGAAAAGACACAAAATTACTAAAAAAAACACAAAATGATCAAAAAAAGACATTAAATTACCAAAAAGACTAAAACACATTAACACATGAACACTTTAACACAGTGGAGACAGAGCTGACTTCCAAAATGATTTGGCGACCCCCAGAAATCATCTCGCGACCCCAATTGGGGTCCCGACCCCAAGGTTGAGAACAGCTGCTCTAGAATGTACCTGAAGTTGAATTAGCGACTGGAAACAGACATTTTAATTTGATTAATTTCTTGATATAATGTAATTTTTTACTGTATATTTTAAAGAAAAATCCACAGTGAACAGTTCTGTGAATATCATGCAATTAATCTTATTTCCATATTTATCTGGTATTTGGGCCTGGTTGTGTAACACTTCATTCTGAAAACTAAAAACCGCACGTCGACACATCTAATACATTTTCGGCGCGATGCAATTAAATTATTTCACGTGTTGTGTTGATGTAAAGTTAATACTTCATCTCCTCTCTGCTGGTCAGAGTTTTAAACTGAAAAAAAGTGATAAAGAATGACAGTAAAGTGTTTATCCTTCATGTCAGCTCGCTCTGAGCAGTTTCAATTAATTTACCATAAATATCACAATACGGGTCACTACATTATATATATTATTATTATAATCTAGGGACGGAGGGTTTGACTACAGAGAAGCGAGTGACGGCTCACTGGACCGCAGTCAAACTTCCGGGTCACGTAAACCCGACCAATTAAATATTAAAATCAAATTCCGTCCTGGTGCCCGTTTTTCATTTTGTATTTTTGATCTGAGCCTAAGATTGAAATATGAAAAAACAAGCATTTTTTTCATTTTATAATAGACAACAAATAACAAAATAACCAGACAATTTTTCATTATTTGATTTTGATTGCCAATTGAAAATGGAAAGAACGAATGATACACGGATTATTCACCAGGACTGAATTTGATTTTAATATTTAATTGGTCGGGTTTATGTGACCCGGAAGTTTGACTTAAGCAGAGATCTATTGATTCCTGAGTTACAGATTGATTTACAGATGATTTGTAGATTCTCCACCTTTCTTTGACAGTGATGGTTTTAACATCCCGCTGTGACAGGCAGGGGGAGAAATTTGTTCTTGCTACTCAAGGTGGCAAGAACAAGAACAAAGTTAGTTCTGGCCAGGACATTTCATACTTCAAAAGATACTGTTAGAAAAAATTGCATGAGGAAACCTTGAAAATTGATAATCTGTCACCGACAGAAAAAATCTGTCACCAACAGAAAAAACCTCACCATTTTTCTGCGCATTCTTTGATGGGGAAATGAAGAGCTGGAGAACGTCCAAGTTTCTCAGTTTAACAAAAGTTTTATTACAATACGTCAAAAAATGTGCACTTTACAGAGATCTCTGGGTTCAACCTTAACTCATGTCCCTGAATACAAACAGACGTGTTTCAGTTCGTGAAATCTGAACCCCGTCTCCTTCCCTGGAACCCATTAAAATAACCTTACAATTGTTTACAAAACATGCTGGTTGATTTCTTCCAGGAAGTCCCGCCTTCATGATCGCTGATTCGCCAGTCTTCTTTCATACCGTCACACATCAGGCCACCTGGGCAAAACAATCCCTGCTACCCAGGACAAGGCCTTTTGGCCTGCTAACAAACTTGTTAGCACAAACATTTTTCCTTGTTATGACTTACAGACATTTTCACACGGGACTTTCACTTGGCCTTCTGTGGCCCTCCTCTCCAGACACACATACACACACAGCAAAAACTCTGCATCAATATATCTGGATGTCATTCTTTGTGAGTTATAGAATCTTAATCAGTTTAAGCAAATGGAATATATGTAATTAAAGTAATCATAGTTTTCTACATCAATATTAACACACAAACACAATCAATGTATCAAATCATATTGTCTGACTTAATATAAATGCATAGAGATATTTACTACAGTCAAGGTTTGACCTTTGATAGTGACCTGCGTCAGAACAGAGAACAGAGACAGAGAACAGAGAAATAAAGCATAAAATCATTTACCAATATAGAAAATAATCAATTATTTTAACAATTCCCTCTTTTGGCCTAACATTCATTAGGCCAACTCAAACAAAATTATGAATAGTAGCAATATCAGTGAGCAGCAAAGCATTTCAGAGTGGATTAATGTCATTTGATATGGGGAAAGGGTTTTACCTTCGATGACCATGGAGATGCAAAACACAGACAGAACAGATATGAGAAATACACACAACACACAACACCACTATGCTTGTGTCATCAATATGTCAATTTCTGTACATAATATAGTAATATTACCACCGTCCACTCTCCCCCTCGGCTCCAGGTGACACAGAACAGGAAGCACTATTAACAGAGATAGCAGAGCCAAACAGAACAACACAGCCAAAACAATCTTTCTGTACCCATTTATCAAAAAAAAATTTTGCAGTATATAATGTCAAAAACAATTGATTATATGAATATGATTTTTTTCATGAATGTATGATTCTCACAGCTCTTTTTTAACCTGATATGGACTTGCCCAACGTGGTTCTGTCCACTTCCTGTTGATGACCTTCAGCCACACACACTCAGAGAGTCTTACACTCTTACCCGAGCTTTTCTCTGTCTGGAGCTGTCATGTCTCCTGGACCTGTGTGGACAGGAGGCTTCCAGTGCAGTTAATGTACAGCAAAAGGACACATGGTCCAACCGTGGTAAATCCAGGGGCACCCCCCTTTCACCCACAGTGGCTGGCCCTTTAAAACATTTACTGTAGAATAGTGAAGCACACTCAGTGGAAATGAAACCAAAATGTAACAAAATATCTCAGTACACTGATAACTGAATCGGTATCGGAGAATAAATTGCATGAAATGTTGGGGCAAGAATATAAATTCAGGCAGATTGTGAGTTCAAACATCCAAAAAAAAAATTTTTTTTAATTACATACAGTTCGTAGCAAGCAAGTTGCCCAATCTTTTCTTCTCTTGTCAACACATACTAATACCTTCTTTTTTGTCTCTCTTCCCCTACGTACTCTTTTCCATCTATTACACTCACTTGATTTCAACCACCTGTCATCTATCTTTTAGCAAGATATCACATCAACTTACACAGTAAGTTGAGCAACTTTCGTTAACAATCTATATCAGTTCCAAAACATAACTTTGACCAATGGGGTAAAAACAGACTGCATTTAAAACGGCTGCAATTTGCTATATAAATATATATTTGCAATATAATGAATGGACAAAATTTAAACATGCTGACGGGACTTCTGATAAATCCCCCCTCTTTTATTTTTTAATTTTTAATTTTTTTAACTGGCCTTCAAGACAAGTTTCACTCTGTCTTTTATAATTTTGTCACCAACGTCAAGGCCAAAATGTTGTGCTATTTTTAACAGCTGCTTTTTTGTGCAGAAAGCCAACAAGCTCCACTGAAAGGAGAAATAAAAAATAAAGAACAAAATAAAAATAAAAAATAACTCATCAACACTTGTCATACTTGGGTGTGTGCAAAAAATCAATACACAACCAGCCAAACACTATGGCCTAGACAGTAAACAATGCTCCCCTCTAGCTGACTACCTGACCATTACTATCTAGCTAATCTCAACCCTAGTCTTCATGTGGTGACCAGCGGCGGGTATTTAAACACTGAAACTCATGGCGAGGTGAAGCAACCAGAACTGGCCACTTCCCCTTGACCATGATGTGCTCCCGAGACAAATGCTCTAACCAGAGCCACCACAGCACTAGTAAAACAAAAAATATGACGAAACCCAAAGGGGTAACGCCACTTGGCCTCACAGGGGAACATTTGTTTACATTACAGTAACATTCTGCACACCAGTAAATTACACTTATACTACGCACACACAGAGCAGGAAAAAAACTCCTCCACCCAAAACACAACTCATAAAGGAAAACAAAAAAAACATAAACCAAAGATAAAAGTCAGAATAGGTAAGTGAGTGTAACTGTTAATTTGAAAATAAAAATGTTATGTCTCCATAAACAAAACAATCAGGCCTGAAGGAGAGAACACCAGGCGAGCTCGGAGCCTCTGTCTCTCTGCCTGCCTCTCTTTTTCTTTCCACACTGAAAATAACTCAAAAGATTTACTTAAAAAATAATTGTCAGTATTTGCACACAAATGATTTAAGTAAAATGTAATGCTGCAATATCAAATAACACTCACTTGCAAGTATCAAGTAAATTTTACATTCCATAAAACATAACAGTTCTGAAGATATTAAGTAACATTTACTTAATTTCATTCCACCCAAGTTTTAAATTATATTTATTTAACCAAATTAAGTAAAGTCTATTTGTTTTTTCATAAACAAGAACATCATTTTACTCAAAAATGTAAGAACACTTTATATATCTGTACATTGTAAAAACAAAAAACAATAGCTACTCAATAAAAAATGAGGCAACAGTTTGCACGCAAGGAAGTGCCTGTCAATTAGGAACAGACAAAATTCTCTTGATTTAGAATTACATACACATAAAGATTATATTTAATATGATCAAAATAAGTAGAATACTTCTCAAACATTTTTATATTTAAAGTTACTTAAACAACTGCCTCAAAATCAAGGACACATTTATATTGAATACATTTTATCAAATATATTAAGTAAAACAAAGTGACTACAGAACAAGTCAATTAATCACCTTTGACTTTGTAAAAAATAAAATACAATAAAAACTGAGCAGGTAAAATTTTAACCAAAATAGAAACTGGCAAAGCTGTTTTACTGGACATGAATATTTCATTAGATTGTGCAGGTGTCCCAATTATTTTGTACTTATTACAGATCTGGAATAGTACTTTTTAAATATGTAGTGAAAACTTATCACCCTCTTTCAACATTCATTACAGAAATCACACACTCAGACACGCTCAAAAACGTTTCACTCACACAGACATGCTCAAAACAACTTCTGGGGGAAGGTCAAGACAGAAACAGTCTCTTAAACTTTGAGCAGTGGTGTAAGGATTATTCATACCCTTATTTAAATGGAAAAACAACCAAACAAACAAACAAAAACAATTTTTTTTTTTTTACACGTACTGCATTAAAATTTGTACTAACAGTAAATTAAAGATGTATCTCTAGCAAAAGGAATTTAAAGTAAGACTTAGTATATTTTTAAAAGAAAAATATCCAAATTTTAAGTACAAGCAGGGTAGTGACTGGCCTTGACCAGTGTGTGGATACTTCCACCTATATTTTTGTATGTATAACACATAGTACTGTAGTATTTAAACTTATTATCACCATTATTAACCTACACCACCTGTTACCATCCCCCACACACACACCCACGCAGCACACACTTTTCATCTCACACACCTATTTTCATCCCTATATTGAGTGAAGACATGCTCTTTAAATTTGACTTTGAAGTGTTTAATTCTTCACACATCCCATTCCAAATTTTTACTCCACTGAATTAGATGCAGAACCTTTTTCTTTCTATGATATATATGTTCAGATAAATTACTTTGCTACACATGCTGCTGAGTCACAGATTGTATTGGACCATTGCCCCGTGTTATGAACCAGACTGAGAAGCTTCTACAACATTTAAAAGAAATGTTGCGCTCAGACACTTGGAGTTAACTCAGTTCGCACACAGTTTTAAATACAATCTTGACAGAGTCATCAATTGTTAAAACAAACCTCCCACAATACCAACAGACAATTCTCAGAGTAGACACACAAGACGTGTAATCTTTAAATTCACTCTATGAGAAAAAGACCCAGCCCATACATTTCAACCCTTCATTAATCACTCTGATTGATTATTATATAAACACACATGTTAATAAAACTTCTTGATTAGAACAGTCTTAATTCAAACATTTTGATTGGAATATTGATTGGAGAAATACAGCGAGACACTTTGCCTCCTGATTTTTGGCCGGATTTTCTAAAAAGAAAATCCCCCTTTAAAATCAACACAGAGAACCGTATTCTCTGTCTTCAGGCTGGATTAAAATCACGTAATCCACCTTTTCTGCAGTTTATACAGCGGACTCCAAACGTCGGATCCCTGTTTTCGGCGAGACACCCCGGTCCCCCTTTACATCAAAAAGGCCTTACAGCGGGACCGTTATCCCCTGTCTTCGAGCTGGACAGTCGTATGCCCCCTCTTTCTTCTATTTTTATTTTATTCTATTTTAATTTTTAATTAAAATAAAATGTTTTATTTGTTTTATTTATTTTTTTTATTATTTTTGTTATTTTTTATAAGTCAATAAATCTTCTTGACGTATTGTATTTCTAACTATGACATCTGTTTTCTATTGACAACAACTCAATTTTGCAATTAGGCCAATTTGCACAGATTTTATTAAAAAGGTTTGTGCTCACCTTCCTTTTTTAGGGTACCCTGCTGTTGTCAACAAAGTCTGGATGTCAGTGGTATCAGCAATAATTCAGGCTGTTATCATTTTTCAAAGAGAATTACAGGTTAAATTTCAGATCAAGCATATATAAAAAATTAATTTTAATACTCACGTCCTCCAGCTTCCACTCCCCATCACGTCAGGGTCACCATTTGTTAGAAAAAATTGCATGAGGAAACCTTGAAAATTGATAATCTGTCACCGACAGAAAAAATCTGTCACCAACAGAAAAAACCTCACCATTTTTCTGCGCATTCTTTGATGGGGAAATGAAGAGCTGGAGAACGTCCAAGTTTCTCAGTTTAACAAAAGTTTTATTACAATACGTCAAAAAATGTGCACTTTACAGAGATCTCTGGGTTCAACCTTAACTCATGTCCCTGAATACAAACAGACGTGTTTCAGTTCGTGAAATCTGAACCCCGTCTCCTTCCCTGGAACCCATTAAAATAACCTTACAATTGTTTACAAAACATGCTGGTTGATTTCTTCCAGGAAGTCCCGCCTTCATGATCGCTGATTCGCCAGTCTTCTTTCATACCGTCACACATCAGGCCACCTGGGCAAAACAATCCCTGCTACCCAGGACAAGGCCTTTTGGCCTGCTAACAAACTTGTTAGCACAAACATTTTTCCTTGTTATGACTTACAGACATTTTCACACGGGACTTTCACTTGGCCTTCTGTGGCCCTCCTCTCCAGACACACATACACACACAGCAAAAACTCTGCATCAATATATCTGGATGTCATTCTTTGTGAGTTATAGAATCTTAATCAGTTTAAGCAAATGGAATATATGTAATTAAAGTAATCATAGTTTTCTACATCAATATTAACACACAAACACAATCAATGTATCAAATCATATTGTCTGACTTAATATAAATGCATAGAGATATTTACTACAGTCAAGGTTTGACCTTTGATAGTGACCTGCGTCAGAACAGAGAACAGAGACAGAGAACAGAGAAATAAAGCATAAAATCATTTACCAATATAGAAAATAATCAATTATTTTAACAATACTCAGATGCAGAACTCCTGGGAAGTCCTCATAGGGCCCTCCCACTGCAGCACACCTCACATTCAAATTAAAATTTCTAACCAATCACACAATAGTTATCGGACACTACACAAGAAAAAAATTCTGAATAACATCATTCTGTTCTTGCAGCCCTCAGAGAGAGAACACATTTCTCTGTTCTTGTGGAGTATTTATTAGCTTTCAAGATGTTCTCTTTGTTTCCTCATATGGAGGCTTCACTGGTTCCTGTAAGGGAGATGACCTTTAACAAAGGGAGGCGTGTTTGTGCCTGTTAGACTTTTTCAATATACAGTCCATGTTTAACTCCTCACTGTCTGTGCTCTGCATTATCTCTAGATCAGAGGAAATAGCCTGTCAGCTCTGGTCAGCATTAATTCATTTCTGATAGCAATAAGCAAAGATAAAAAAGGTAATTTAAATCCCTTAAATACCAATTGTAACCTCAATATATAATGATGTAAAACTGTGTAAAGTGTGTTACATTGGACTAAGCTGCAGTGATGGAAACAGAAAAGTTTAGACCGAAATCTAATCAGATGTAACTTTAGAAGTCATGAACAGGAAAATGTAATGAACAATACTATGCATTTTGCAACTTTAATTATGTCTTATAACCATAAGTAAGTAAATATTTTTAAAAAGTTAACAAATAAGTCTTACCGTATGAAGAACTTGAAACGTTGCTGCTCCAGAGGAAAAGTTACCTTCTGTTTCTGGGCTGTTGTACTTTTATAGTAGTAGTACAGAGTTCAGCCCCTTAGATGCTCAATAAAGTGACCAATGAAAAGGTCCTGCTGTGATGATGGAGACCAATCAGCATCGCTCACATATCCTGGTCCACATTGTCAGTGAAAGCACATGGTTTATAAGAAATGCAGAGAGGGAGGGTGTTTGTTTCAGAGCTCTGTAAATGAGTGCCAACCCTGTGACGTGCTGGCACTCAATTATTTAACCAGTACTCGTCTTTAACAGGTCGATAGCTGGTGAAGAGCTGTTATCAGCCACAGGACATTTCAGTGATGTAATGTGAATATCTGTCCCTTAATGGAGTTAATGGGTAGGTGCTGCTACTGTAGCACAATATTGAAGAAAATCTTGAGAAAACAATGGACGACACGATGTTCTCGAAACACAGCCTTGTGCGGGATTTAATGCAAAGATATCAAAATACAGATTCAATTGACAAGGTACAAACAATACTGTGGTCAGAATACAGAGTCCTTTTTTTATTCTTTGTTCTTCATACTCAAAAACTTTTGGTCAATTTCACTCATGTCACTCACAATTTCTTTTGGTGAGTTTCACTCATATGAGGTCGAGTTCATGCTCTTTAACTTCCAGGATTTGTCCTCACATGAGACAAGAGTCGAAAAGATCAACAACTTATCTCAACCCACAGGCTTTTCTGGACAGGATGTGCCAGATGGGCTGTTAAACTCAGAGACACTTGTTGTAGAAAATCTTTAAAGAAAACACTTGACGAACAGATAGATTCGAATCACAGCCTTGTGCGGGATTTTAATTGGCAGATAGTAAAAACAGATGATACAACACATCCAACGGTCAGAACAACTCTGGGAGACAACACCCAGTTTCTCTCTTTTTACTCTGCAGGTTGGCGTGTCAGTGTTTCTGTGTTACTAAGGGTCAACATCCTGTAATTTCCTGTTATGAAGAACACTTGATATAAGAGCACACTTGGGATTTCCCAAATGACTGTTGGTCAGATTTCTGTGTGATTATCAAAACATGTTTGATGCATATTTAAACTGCTATATGTCTGATATTTAATACATTCTCAAATTAATTCTACGACATATCCACCCTTTAATGGAGATATCCATTAGCAACATCTACAGAAGTTAATTTGGAAGATGTGTGTTTCTATATAAAAATGGGACCTCTAAGGAGATTTAAAGATTAAACAGGAAACATCAGGCAGGTTTGGCTAATGAGTCTTTCCTTTTGGGTGTGGGGACTTTCCTGCAAGATATTGCTTTGTGGACAAATAGGAACAACAAAGACAACAAAGTCAGATACTTTCTAATGGTTATGAGCAAACCTTCACCAAATACCTTGATTAATTATTATGAGATACCCAAGTGCATTATAAACATTGATAAATACTTCTGTATGTTCTGTAAGATGCGGCTCAGTGTACAGTTGGTGAAAACCTCATACAGGCTGTCATGTTTATGAGGAAAGTCGAACACTGAGACATGTCACCACATCACTGAACAGGATCACCAAACCAATACAATGTTACATGTAAGACACAACACAAGTCAAATTAATTGAGTATTATAGACAAATCAAGTCACATAACTATGGAGGATATTATCTATATAAAATGTGTACTGCTGAACATTACTGTGTAACTGTGTTACAATATATTTAAAGTTTATATACGGTAGTATCCTGTAAACAAAACAAAACAGTTTGTGTGGTGTTCTTCCGTTCCTTCAGGCGTCCCTCCATGTCCTCTGCTCAGTCCAAGTTCCTTCATTGTGACGCTGCTAAATGTTCCATTACCTTTTTCCTGGATTGTCCACCTGGCCTGTTTTTAAAACCCTCCACACTCTGCCATATAGTCTGAAATGTCTCTGTCATCATGTAGAAACAGGTCCGTTTGTCTCTGACTCCATCTCTTCAGCATGGATACCATGCAACATGTCAAAAGAAACCAGAATTAAACTGATTAATGCCTTAGCCAAAACAGCTCCTCATTACTCTAACATGTGGTTCACCCAATCCCCTGACAGCATTCTGCTATGTAAAATGTAAATGAATGTACAACAATAATATTTCTCAAACTACAGCTAACTACATACTAAACACCTGTCTGTTCTGTCCTGTCATGGTAACATGCAGCTGCTCCCTCATCACCTTCAGGATTTCACTTCCGTGACAGTTACCAGTTAACATTTTTATCATTTATGATCAAGAGAAGTCTGGACTTCAGACCGGCCCTGGACTCATCCTGAGCCTTTAACGTAGTCGGGATAGCTGCAGGTTTAAGGACATTTTAGCATTTGGTGTGAGTGGTTGTTTCTCCAAAGCTCTCCACACATTCTCTAAGGAGATTTAAAGATTAAACAGGAAACATCAGGCATGTTTGGCTAATGAGTCTTTCCTTTTGGGTGTGGTGACTTTCCTGCAAGATATTGCTTTGTGGACAAATAGGAACAACAAAGACAACAAAGTCAGATACTTTCTAATGGTTATGAGCAAACCTTCACCAAATACCTTGATTAATTATTATGAGATACCCAAGTGCATTATAAACATTGATAAATACTTCTGTATGTTCTGTTTGTAAGATGCGGCTCAGTGTACAGTTGGTGAAAACCTCATACAGGCTGCCATGTTTATGAGGAAAGTCAAACACTGAGACATGTCACCACATCACTGAACAGGATCACCAAACCAATACAATGTTACATGTAAGACACAACACACCATACCATGTTGAGAGTCTCTTCCTCCTTCATAAACCACCACCAGCTCCTGAGAGCTCAGTGTTCACTGAGTCATTCCTACACATCCTGTCCGTGCAGAATTAACTGGGCTGGTCATATTCAAATCCTGGCAACTTTGATTTATTGTAATGTGATTTTCAAACCGTACTAGTATATCTATGAGGGGTAGAGTCATTTGACATGTGAGAACTATGATAATAACCCACGTCACTTTACAGTTTATAGTCATATCACATCCTTCGGCATTCAGAAATCCAGCATTTGCAAACTTTCAATATGTGTTTTATAATCTACTAGAACATGTTGGTGTGTCAGCTTGTGAGATGAGCAGGTTAACTTTGTGTAACTTGAAGTCTGTGTGGCCTCCTAAATAGCTCTGTCTCTTCCTGGGACATAAACCTATTTAACATGTTCCTGACTGTTTGAAATGAGAATGTTCTATGTGCTTTATCTATAATGTTGGTGTGACGTGTTCTTGTCTGTATGAAGTGTGAATGTTGGTATGGGTCAGCACTGTCTGGGTTGGTGTGTGTGTTGCATCATACTCATCTTTTGTGATTTGGGTGTGGTCCTCCTGCAGCTTGCTGCCTCTCTGCTAAGAGCCTCCTGGATCACATGAAGCCTCGTTAGGGCCCTTCAGCTTCTCCATAGGCTGTCCCAGTTGCCTTGGCAACATCAACAACAAAATGTTTTCATTCTTATCGTGCATCACAGTCATTTTCCAGTATTGTCTATATTGAACCATACTGTCCTTGTGTTTGTTGTCCTTCACATGACACCAGCTGGTGTTTCTTCCTCCTGGACTGCTGTTGGCCGTCTTCCTCTAGACTGGTTGATCTCTGGCTCGCTGTTAGTTGCGTCATGTTATCTCAGCTTGCGACTGCTCAAGCGAGGGTCTTTTATAGGGAGCCGGTAATCGTTTTGTTTTGGCATAGGTGGTTAGCATTATTATATCATGCTCTGTTAGTTGCAAGAGAGCAAACGGCAAAGCATCAAGCTTTTCATAATTACTAAACTCCCCCCTTCCACAGTCTCCAGAACTGTGGAGCTGGGACATCAGAATCATTAACATTTCATGGGTAAAATCATCTTTGATATTGTGAGATGTCATTTCTAATTAAACAAAAGCTTTCAATCACTTTATAGTCTAAAATTAATCCAAACAGTTCTAGGAGTTGTTTAAAATTCTTATTATAGGCCTATCTGCTCATTTAATTCCAAAAACCTCTAGCTAATAACTTTCTTTCTTGGGGAAAAAAAGAAAGGTAACATTGAATCAGGGTTGATGGAGTTGTAGGGGCGGGGGGAATGTGTGTGTGCTCTCTGTGAATGCCGTTGTATTATGTGTGTGTGTTGTATTGTGTGTGTGTGTGTTGTATTGTATTGTGTGTGTGTGTTTCCTGAAGGTGTGTGCGTGTGCTTCCAGTGTATGTGTGTGTATGTGTGCGCGCTCTGTCAGTGTGGTCAGAGTTTGTGTGTCCCTTCCTGTTCCCTGCTTAGAGCATTTAACCCCTTATTAACTTTAGCTCAGCATGTATGTACAACATGTATTTACACATAAACAAGTATTTACATATTATCTCGTAACACAATGTGCCTGTTCAAATCACATATGTAAAAACATATTGAACTTCATAACAGAAACAGAAAAATTAAAATATTATAACACTTTTAAGTAAAGATATTATAACGTCAGTCAGTCCGTCAGGTTCCTTAGTATGAGTCAGTCTGGGATTTGTTCACTTTGGTATTTAGACTTTTCTTTTCTTAAACATGTTGGATTTCTTGAGTGTACCATGGAATTACACCCTTTTGACCTCTTGTCCAATTCATCTGTGTAAATCATCTAATTTGATTGTGAGGTCTGTACTTATGTACTTCTAACAGTTATCCATATTAATTACATATCAATTACGTATTGTCCTTTATATGTGAGGGAGCTTTGGTGTGTGCGTTTTCGGAGCTGTGGAGTTTGTGTGTCGTTTCCTTTATTCTTCTGGCTCTGCATCTGATTCTCTCCTGCCAGTTTACAGTGATATTTTTACTTATGATAGTCTTTACAGAATTCACAAGACAATTTGCCAGCACAAATTACATTAATACAAACACTAGAAAATACTTGTTAAACCAGCAGCAGGCAATTAACATTTAATTACATATGGAGCATTTAACATGATATGAGTGAATGGGTTTGAATGTTTTATATGTGATGTTTTATATGTCGTTAGAATGTTTTATATATACAGGGTACAAGTCAGTCAGGTCGTTGTCAGTGTCAATTGATTCTAACAGTTATATATTAATAGCATATCGATTACTTATTGCCCTTTACCATTCAGAGAGGAATTACTTTATTTGGCGCAACCAATGCGCAGATTCCGACCACCATTGAAGATACGTTTCCCGTGTATTTACAGTATAACGCCCCGCAGCTGGTGTCGTCCTCTTTAACTAGTGGAAGACCTCCACGTATGCATTAAACTCGTCTAGACAAAAGCACAAAAGATCCGTAAGTCTGTCTCGCCGGGCCCTGGGAGTGGCGACCACGGTTCTCTCGTTTTGGTTACTTATCACAACACAAAACCATCTCTCTGAATTTTACAGCAATCTCTTACGGCTGCATTACAAAATCACAACTTCGTGTCCGGGCAGGACTTCTGCAGAATTACACTCGGCCGTCAAAACCATCTGGTTTATCCCAAAAACCAGGCAAAACTCTTCAACAAATCTGAAAACAGCCAGGCGACCCCACAGCACGTCTTTCGGTCGATGACTCAGATCAGCCTACAGCTGAACAGTCCCCCATAAAAGAACGTCTGTGGCTCAGATCACCTCGCCAGCTCCCAGTCGAAAACTCTCTGCAGTCCACTGGGACCTCTGGCCGCCGACTTGTTAAGTGAGAACCTAATCAGACCCGAGATCGAAAGCCTAGAAGAACACCTCTTCACAGACCCATTCCGATATCTGATTGCTCCTTTGACCCGGAATCGAAAACGTAGAGACGCAGAGTCTCTCTCCGTCCAAACCGATATCTGTCGGCGCACTGTTTCTCCTTGTTCTAAGACAGCAATCCAAACCACTAATTTCTGTAATTAGAATTTATTTTCCAAATTTGTTGTTCTTATTGTTTTGGTTCACATTAAGAATATTATTGGTGGTTATTTTTGTATGTACACACAAAAATCACAAAAGACTGATTCGAACCTCCGTCGTCTTTACATACTATAGGCTCTGGTTCCAATATGTCAGAGGGAAGGTGCCCCACAGCAATAACACGACAGAGGGCTCTTTTTATATAAAGAGAGAAAAGATCTCCTACCTGATTTTTCGGCGCCAGGAGCTCTCGCTTGTAGGAGTGCAGCAATTTCTTCGTCCAGGCATGGTAGGATCATTTGCTTCCCCGAGCAAGCCCGGGTACTGACGGAGGGCGCGACGAGAACGCTGATCCATTGCCCCCTGTGGGGTCATTAGGTGGGAAGGAAAGGAACAGCTGGGTATCATCAGCATAACAATGGTATGAGAAGCCATGATTGCGGTCGATTGCAAGTGAAGTGGTGTAAATTGAGAAGAGAAGGGGCCCAGTACTGACCCTTGAGGCACCCCAGTGGATAGGTTTAGTAGTTTGGACACTTCCTTGTCCCAAGATACTTCCAAGGACTTGAACCATCTGGGGGCTGAACCAGAACCACTCAGCTCATCGAGTGTAGGGAGGATTCGGTGGTTAACAGTGTTGAAGGCTGCAGATAGGTCCAGAGCAATAGAGCTGATGATTGACCAGTTGCTCTAGCCAGGCGCAGTGATTCTGTTATGGACAGGAGTGCAGTCTCAGTAGAGTGACCCTGCTTGAAGCCAGACTGATTTGGTTCGAACAGGTTGTTCTTACCAAGGAATCTGGAGACTTGGTTAAAGACTGTGCGCTCCAGTATTTTTGATAGGGATGGTTTGATAGGTTTTAATAGGTTTATAGCTGAAAAAGAGCTGGTGTCAGCCACAGGACACATATTCACATTACATGGGTCACTAAAATGTCCTGTGGCTGATAACAGCTTTTCACCAGCTATAAACCTGTTAAAGACTTCATCCTTGCTTGTGTTGCATTATTTCTTAAATGTACTTTGCTTTGGATAAAAGTGCCTGCTAAATGACATTGTAGCCATAGCCATAGACTGTATCAAGAAAAATAAAGAAAATACAGAAATGTTGAAAATGAAAGTTAACTAAATGTGTGCACCCAAATAGATAACTCAAATAAAGTGTATGTTATATGAACTCAAAACTGTGTCCAGTAATTTATGTGTAGATACAATGAAAGAAAAGGGAGCTTTAAGTGAAAGAAACAAAGATTTACCACCATTTTACTGTGTGGCTGCAGGTCAGCTTGATCAGCTAGAAAAACTGGTTAAATAAATGAATGCCAGCACGTCACAGGTTTGAGCTCTGAAACAAACACCCTCCCTCTCTGCATTTCTTATAAACCATGTGCTTTCACTGAAAATGTGGATATGTGAGCGATGCTGATTGGTCTCCATCATCACAGCAGGACATTTTCATTGGTCACTTTATTGAGCGTCTAAGGGGCTGAACTCTGTACAACTGTAAAAGTACAACAGCCCAGAAACAGAAGGTAACTTTTCCTCTTGAGCAGCAACGTTTCAAGTTCTTCATACGGTAAGACTTATTTGTTAACTTCTTAAGATTTCACTAATTTATTGTTATAAGAAATGTATAATTGCAAAATGCATAGTATTGTGTATTACACTTTCCTGTTCATGACTTCTAAAGTTACATCTGATTAAATTTCGGTCTAAACTTTTCTGTTTCCATCACTGAGGCTTAGTCCAATGTAACACACTTTACACAGTTTTAAATCTTAATATATTTAGGTTACAATTGGTATTTAAGGGATTTAAATGACCTCTTTTATCTTTGCTTATTGCTATCAGAAATGAATTAATGCTGACCGGAGCTGACAGGCTATTTCCTCTGATCTAGAGATAATGCAGAGCACAGACAGTGAGGAGTGAAAACATGGACTGTAAATTGAAAAAGTCGAATAGGCACAAACACGCCTCCCTTTGTTAAAGGTCATCTCCCTTACAGGAACCAGTGAAGCCTCCATATGAGGAAAGGAAAGAGAACATCTAATAATATTCCACTAAATATTGGCATCACAGGAGAGGCAAGTTCTGGTAAATCCACCTTTGTTAATGCCTTTAGAGGCATAGACAGCAGTGATGATGGAGCTGCTCCCACTGGTTATGTAGAAACCACCATGGAGCCTACACCATACCCCCATCCTAACTTCCCCAACGTCACACTGTGGGATCTTCCAGGTATTGGCAGCCCCAACTTTCTAGCTGACAAATACCTGCAGCATGTTGGATTTAAAAGGTTTGACTTCTTCATCATCGTGTCATGTGATCGCTTCAGAGAAAATGATGTGAAGCTCGCTCTGTAGATTCAGAAGATGAAGAAAAAGTTCTACTTTGTTCGCTCGAAGATTGACGATAACTTACGTAATGAAGAAAGAAGTCAGAGGGAGTTCAACGCAGAAAGAACTCTTCAAGAGATCAGGGAAAACTGCATTCAAGGTAAGTTTAAGTTTACAGGGAGAAATCACAAATGCCTGAAACATTAAGACACATACAAAACATACTGCTTCATTTAAAAGGGCCAAGAGCCAGAAGTTTACACATGGGCAGCCCAGGTTGAGATGAAGGGAAGGAGAGGGTTGCAGGGAAATGTATCTTGACATAAGAAAGCTAAAGAGTTGTTTTCTCATTTCATTTTAATTTCATCATCTGATATAAACTCCTCTGTTCTCTTTGTCCATCAGGTTTTGTAAAAAAAGGTGTTGAATCTCCACAAGTCTTCCTGGTGTCCAGCTTTGATCTCCACCTGTATGACTTCCCTCTTCTACAGCAGACCCTCGAGAAAGAACTTCCTGCACACAAGAGGGATGTTCTGCTGTTGGCCATGCTCAACATCAGCCTGGAGGTCATCAGGAAGAAGAAAGAGGCTTTACAAGATAAAATAAAGTTCTGCGCCTCTGCATCTGCACTTGCAGCAGCTGTACCCATCCCTGGGCTCTCTTGTGCTGCTGATTTGATAATGCTGGCTGCTGTCATTAAAGGGTACCAAGTTTCTTTTGGTCTTAATACTGAGTCACTGCAGAATCTTGCTTGTCGTACAAAAGTGCCATTGGAGGATCTCAGAGCAGTGATGACGTCACCACTGAGTGCAAAAAAACAAAACATAGATTTGATCGTTAAGGTGTGTTTTTCTGTGACTGATCTTGCTATAATGATAGCAAAGGAAAGGTTCAGATTTTTTTCATTCATTGGAATCCCAATAGCATCGACCCTCTCTTCTGCATTCACCTACAGAGCACTCAGTTCTTCCCTTGACATGCTTGCTGAGGATGCACAGAAGGTGTTTGAAAAGGCTCTGGGTTTGAACACAGCAATGTGATGTAATTTGTTAAATGAAAAATGAAAAACTGTTGGGTAGCATGTAAATGAGCTTCTGGATGATTTCTGACTACATTGTAATATTACAGTAGTAAACGTTACTGCATTCATATCAAAGTTTTATGATGTAGTTACAAATTTCTCAACACACTTTGAGCAAATCAGGAAATGTGATGATGAGCGTCTAAATAATGTATTATCTGAATTAAATGAAGGCTTTTGGGTGATCAAATAAAAAAGTTAAATGAAATGAGCTGAAGTTTGTGATTTTGTCATAACATGTAATCTTATTGTCCTAAGTGAGTTCTTCAGGTCTCATCACTGTCCCTTCACTTCCATCTAGTGGACATATGCTGTCATTACATTGTTATAATGAGAGCCTCATGAACAAGAAGAACAGTAGACAAAGTGCTCAGGCAGGTCCCTGAAGAGTAGTGAACCAGAAGGTGGTCTTTAGTGAGGAGAAGTAGAAATCAAAAGGAAAAAAAACACACAGGCAGCTCCTCTGGTAACAAAAGTTAGAGTCAGTAAGATGTGTCAGTTCAGTCCTATCCATTGATGAAGAAGGAAAGAATCCCAACAGATATTTAATAAATATTCAATTGTACGTTGCAACAGTCAGTGTAGATGTGCTATTACTGTAGTACGGTATAGCGCCACAAGGGGGTGGTGCCTACTTCCTTTTCGGTTGTGTATACAGAGCCGCCTTGGTTATTCTCCATGGCTCTTGCTCTGCAGACATTCCTCAGAAGAGAACTCTCAGTATACAGTAAGGAGTTGGTGTTGGTTGTGCTGTCTACCTACTACTACTCCTGTATAATTAGTGAACGTAGCGCAGTGGAGACCTGGCTTTGTATGGTCAATGTTTAAACACTGTAGAATAAAACCACCGCGTAGAAATCCCCACTTCTGTGTTCGTCGTCTCTCCAAGCTAACCTGCTATCTGGAGCCTCTGCTAATGCTAACTGCTAATTCCCGTTAGCCTTTCCAACTGTCGACAGTTTTAAATACCTGGGAGTAACACTGGACAATAAACTTGGTTTCAACCAACTGTGACGACCCTGATAGCTGTGAGTCTCCTTTAACCCTGTATTACTCTGTCTCCAGTTGATGCAGCCTGATCAGGAGCACCTGGGCCCGGTGCTCCACAGGAAATAAAAGGCCCAGCTTCCTGGAGCTCTCTCTCTCTCTGCCCTGCTGACACCAGAAGTCCTGTTGCTATTTTGTTATAGTTTTGTTTGCTGTTTATTTGTGCATCACAACACCACATCCACATTTACACACATCCACATGCACAGTACTGATGTTACTGATTTTCACACCTCATACTTGTATTTAGTTTACTTTTTATATATATACTTTTGGAAATAAACCAACGTAATTATTGGCATCTTGTCTCTTCCCGGTTTTTGTCATGGCCTAGAGCCAGGTTTATGACACAACACACCACCGACATCTTCAAGAGGAGCTAACCATAACCGTAACACTGTCCGCAATATGTAAACTCAAAGGACTGAATGTTTCCCCTCATCTTCTCCTTCTGCTATACCAAAACAAAGCCCATCCTCACATACTGCTCCTCCTGCTCCTCCTGCTTCTTCAACATGCTAACTGTAACCAACCGGGCCAAACTCACACGCATCACCAATATTACTGCTAAAATAATCGGACTCCCAACACCCAGTCTCACTGAACTGGATAACAGGGACATCTCACACATTGCAACCACAATAGAACAGGACATTAAACACCCACTCAACCAGGACCTCACCCCACATCACAAACCCACTCAACCAGGACCTCACCCCACATCACAGACCCACTCAACCAGGACCTCACCCCACATCACACACCCACTCAACCAGGACCTCACCCCACATCACAGACCCACTCAAACAGGACCTCACCCCACATCACAGACCCACTCAACCAGGACCTCACCCCACATCACAGACCCACTCAACCAGGACCTCACCCCACATCACACACCCACTCAACCAGGACCTCACCCCACATCACAGACCCACTCAACCAGGACCTCATCCCACATCACAGACCCACTCAACCAGGACCTCACCCCACTGCCTTTTGGTCGGAGGTACAGATAGGCCTGGGACGATAACAAATTTTGCTGGACGATATATTGTCCCACAAATTATTGCCGATAAACAATATTATTGTCAACATGATAATATATCATAATAATGCACACCCTTTCAAATACAATACACTTTTATTTCTCAGTGTTTTTTACCATTGTAATTGTAATTTTAAGAACGTTTAAATATCCTAAATAAATAAAACAAACATTTTTTTTTTTTTTTTTAAAAGGGCAGCATTTATTTTGCGATGTAGCAAACTCCACTTTCTGTGAGCGCACAGCGTTTATATTTACTTTGTCGACCAGTGTTGACTGTCGGGACGAAGGCTCTGCATCTCCAGGTGCAGTTTTTTTCCCCAGCTGGGAAAACTGGGTCGGTGGTTCTGCTTTAGATGGGCATGCAAGTTTGTTGTGGTGGCTTTTTTTGTTGCCACCACTTTTGAACAAATTCGGCATACAGGCTCGTCCGTGTGTTGATGGGCTCACCTTTTTCATTCGGTTTGAAACCGACATATTCCCACACCGGGGCTGTGGCATTTGGCTTTGCAATCATCTTTTTTCCTGGCGTTGCTCCGCACGAGGCTCACCTGCTGCACTCTGTGTGTAGCCAATGCTAGCGGCCCAGCCTTCCCCACAGAGACAAAGAGACTGGATGACTGACAGGAGGGTTCACTCCGCTCATTCTGCTATGGAACAAAAGAGATCCAGCACAGAGTGAACCCTCTTGTCATCCAGCCTGCTTGGAGGCAACAGACGAGGAAAACAAACACGCATGCGCATGGCGATATATCGAGGCCGGCAAAATTATTGAGTTCATTTAATTTATCGTGCGACTAATTGATTTATTGATTATCGGCCCAGGCCTAGGTACAGAACTTTAAGGTGTTAGAAAAAGCTTGATCCCTGCAGCCATTGCTGCTCTAAACAAAAGAGCACAATGAATGTTTATTTGACATGTAATGTTTCTATGTCATGTGTTGAGTGATGTAAATGTACAGTGATGTGAAAATGAATTTCCTCTTGGGGACAATAAATCTAATCTAATCTAATCTCTGCCTACACCAGCTCATGTTACAACGTACATTTCCAAAGGCACATTTGGAAGTGTGACACGACTAGTTTGTAATTTTATTAATGTCATGGCATCAGCTACATGACTCTGCATTACTGTCTGTTCCACTGAACTTAATGATCCTCCACTCTGTCTTTCTTTAAGGGCCATAGACAACAGGGATGATGGAGCCACTCTTACTGGCTGTGTAGAAACCACCATACCCCAAAAATACTCCTCACAATTATCCAACCTCTTCAACTGGGTGCAACTTTTCTCAGGCAGTACAAACTGTCATGTGTAACAGGTGTGTTCCATATAGCAAGCAATATTCTATAAAGTCAACACATTACACGTCAAGTCAAGTGCATGATTTGACAGAAATGTGGTGGTGTCAGAAAAAATTCCCCCTTTTTCTTTTAGACGTGTCTGTGTCCCCACAAATCCCATCTCTGCCCCCTAACAGAATGTGTTTACAGTAGCCCAGCCTGAGTCACAACCTCACTTACCCTTTTCATCGTATTGTAATATTTATGGTAAATTCATTGGGACTGCTCAGAGCGAGCTGACATGAAGGATGACCACTTTACTGTCATTCTTTATCACTTTTTTCAGTATAAAACTCTTACCAGCAGAGAGGAGATGAAGTGTTCACTTGACCACGTGAAATAATTAAATTGCGTCGCGCCGAAAATGTGTTTGTTGTGTCTACGTGCAGTTTTCAGTTTTCAGAATAAAGTGTTACACAACCAGGTCAAAATATCAGATAAATATGGAGAAAAAAAATAATTGCATGATATTCACAGAACTGTTTACTGTGGATTTTTTTTTAAAATAGAACCTTTGGATATAGACTGTACAATAAAATATTACATGATATGAAGAAATTATTAAAATTAAAATGTCTGTTTCCAGTAACTAATTCAACTTCAGGTACATTCTAGAGGACTTCATGTATCTTCTCACAAACTTACAGGACGTTCCACTGTGGAATATCAGTTTAAAATGCACTTGAATATTTACTGTACAGTAAATATTCAAGTGCATTTTATTATGAATTATAATATGATGTAATATTTTACTGTACAGTCTATAGCCAAAGGCGTTTTATTTATTTTTTAAATCCACAGTGAACAGTTCGGTGAATATCATGCAATTAATCTTATTTCCATATTTATATGGTATTTGGCCTGGTTGTGTAACACTTTATTCTGAAAACTGGAAACAACACAACAAATACATTTTCGGCGTGACCCAATTTGATTATTTCACGTGTTGTGTTCATGTAAAGTTAACACTTCATCTCCTCTCTGCTGGTAAGAGTTTTATACTGAAAAAAGTGAGAAAGAATGACAGTAAAGTGTTTTATCCTTCATGTCAGCTCGCTTGGAGCAGTTTCAATGAATTTACCATAAATATCACAATACGGGTGCACTACATTATATATTATTATTATATAGGCGCGGCTGGTTTGACTACGGAGAAGCAAATGACGGCTCACTTGACCGCAGTCAAACTTCCGGGTCACGTAAACCCGACCAATTAAATATTAAAATCAAATTCAGTCCATTTTTCCATTTTGTATTTTTGATCTGAGCCTAATATTGAAATATGACAAAACAAGCATTTTGTTTGTTTTTTGTGTTATACTAAAAATCAAATAACAAAATAACCAGTCACTTTTTCATTATTTTTGATTGCCAATTGAAAATGGAGAGAACAAATGATACACGGATTCACCAGGACTGAATTTGAGTTTAATATTTAATTGGTCGGGTTTACGGGACCTGGAAGTTTGACTGCGGTCAGTGAGCCGGGATGAGAACAGAAACCACTGTCTTTCATTGTAGCCTTTTTCCAGTTACAATAACCCTCGAATGAGGTGAAAACGGTCCTTGGAGCATCGGGGAGTGAAAAAATGCCTACAAGCAAAACAGTAAGTTGCATCTTTCGAGTGTGAGTATTCTAACCAGGGATGAGATTTGTACCAGTCGCTGCAGAAGCTTCTCCTGGCTCCTCCCTGGAGGGTCTTAGGGAAACTCTCTCACACTGGCACCTCACACCTGGACTTGGATATGTCTAGAAGATGGAGAGGAGGAAAGATTCAAACTGCATTACATCTGAACTAATTATACAATAACTAGTAAAACATAATCAATTTGGAACTGTCATTGATAAGTTATAACCATCAGACTGTGTTTAACACACACTAACATTTTAGCCTGGGAGAGTATTTTTAGGTTAATTTGTTTGATTTTGGAATTTAATCTGAGCAATACATCTAAAATACACTTCACAAAATATTAAAACTCTGTCCTCATCTCATCACACTTTCACACTGACAAGTTTCCCCAATTATTCATATTTAAGCAAACATGAACATAAATATTTATTTGAAGAAGTCTAAGCAATGTCTCTTAACCCTTTATCGGGCGAAAAACTATATTTGGTAACTTCAGGTAATATTTCGAGAAAAAGTTGCAAATTTACTCGCTTAAAGTGGCAAATCTACAAGAAAAAAAGTTGCAGATTTAAGAGATTTAAAGTGGCAAATGTGGGCAAAAAAAGTTGCAGATTTACGAGTAAAAAGTGGGGGGAAAAGCAATTTTTTTCCCTCCCAGATTCACAACTTTAAATCTCATAAATCTGCACATTTTTTTCTCGTAGATTTGCCACTTTAGTCTTGTAAACTTTTTTCTCAAAATATTACCCCCCTCCCCGGATCCATTCCGTATGTTTTTTTTTTACACATTCTGGCAGTATGTAATATCCTCCAATATTCTCTAGGGTTGAAATTTGGAAATTGCAAGTATTTCAATGAGTGTCCTATTAAGGGTTAAATACAGCTTATAGCAAAACGTCCGTCTTTGTCATTTGTTGTTCTTATTCATATGTAACTTAGTATACTAAGCAGCAACAATTTCTATACCATGTGGACCAGCTGGACTGGAGATAGTTGGTGATGGCTCGTCTTTTCTCTCTCCTTCCACCTTATCTTCGTCTTTTCTCACTCCTTCCACCTCATCTTCCTCCTTTCTCTCTCCTTCCACCTTATCTTCTCCATCTACCTTGCTCAGTTGTTCATTTTCTATTTCTGTTGTCTTTCTCTTTGGTGAGAAAAAAACTCTGTATGCTACCTTTCCTCTTCATTTCTGTAAAATTCAAAGTAACTTTGAATCAGTATTAGCGTTTGTAGCCTACTTTACACAGGACTAACATCAGACCTAGCTAACATTACATGTAAAGTTAACAAAATAACTTTCTACAACCAGATTTTTATCATCTCAAAACCAGCATCGCAACTATGCTAGCACTGTGCTTTCATTATAATTTAATTTCTTGATAGATAGTTAATCAGTTTTTACCTCTTTCCTCCCGTCTCTTCTTTCCTCGCGACTCCTGGCATTTGCCACCCTAAAAGAAAGCCCGGTAGATCCGCCCATGACAACACTGCAACAAGTTCAAAGAAAAGGGATGTTTTCAGTGAAATTACATGGCAAGTAAAACTTAAATATTGTTTAAAAAGTGTAACAGATGTGATGACTTTTTTTTTTTTAAATGAAGCTTTGCTGATTAGTACAAATGTGATATGATTATTTTCAAAATGTCAAATAAGTGTGTTTTAAATGTTACAGAAGTGATAATTTGTACAAAAATATATTTCATGATTTGAAAATGTGATAATGTGTGTGTCTCTCTCTCTATGTGTATGTGTAAAATTCTTCATTGAGGATGAACATGATTTAAAAAATATATATATATAATTTTAAAAATCTGATTATATCTATCTATCTATCTATCTATCTATCTATCTATCTATCTATATATAGATAGATAGTGAAGTGATCTAGTGATCTTACATATTTGACTTGATTTAAAAGTCGTCATTGAGGATGAACATGATTTAAATATATATATATATATATAATTTTTAAAATCTAATTATATCTATTTCTATATATATAAGGATGAAATAACCGACTAAGGTTTTGCGGTGTGTGTAACACAGAGACACACTGAGTCCTTCCTTCAGGTTCACTTGGCCAGCTAACGTAAGTTATGCCTATAACTATGGATCTATGAGACCGAACGATGACCGTCACCACGGTCATTACCTTGAATGATGCCCTCATCTCCCTATCCTCGAGACCAAATATCAACAATGTCATGTGACTGACCTTATGCGGCGTAGCTCACCGCCCATATAAGCACCTCGTGAGCGCGCCGCGTCCTCCTGCTGGAACGCCTCAGCCGGTTCTGAGCGACAAGGAAATGGTGACGGTCATCGTTCGGTCTCATAGATCCATAGTTATAGGCATAACTTACGATCTATTTCGACCTCACTCAGACCGTCACCACGGTCATTACCTTGGATGACTAGTGCCAGCAGTGTCGTGAAGAACAGAGGACTCCCCTTCCTCCCAACCTTGCCCAGCAACTGCAAGCAACACGGCAGAACCCAACGGTGCAGGGGACGCCACGTTGACTCTGTAGAACCTGGAGAACGTGCAAGAAGTACCCCAAGTCGCTGCTGCACAAATCTCTGACAGAGGAACGCCCTTCAAGGCAGCCCAGGAAGTGGCAATTCCCCTGGTGGAATGAGCTACCACGTGCCCTGGGAGTGGGATACCCTGAGCCGAGTAGGCCTCAACAATGGTGTTGACAATCCAATGGGACAACCTCTGCTTCGACACAGGATGACCAGCCTTATGTCCCCCAAAACAGACAAATAACTGGGAATGTGAGCACCTCAAAGACCGAGTGCGTGCAACATAAGCTCTCAACGCCCTCACCGGGCACAAAGTAAGCAACCCAGCATCCTCTCGTAAGAGGGCCTGACTGGGCCGAAAGGCACTGATGTCAATCACCTGGTTGACCGTTTGAGGGTTCACCACTTTCGGCAGAAATGAAGGGTTCGGCCACAGGGACACCCCCGAGTCATCGGGTTTCCACCGCAAACAAGTGTCACTAACAGACAAAGCATGTAGTTCACTTACCCTCTTGGCTGAGCACACAGCCAAGAGGAAAGCTGTCTTGTAGGTCAAGAACTTAAGGCAACACTGATCCAACGGTTCATACGGAGCCTGCATCAAGGACCTCAGCACCACAGGGAGGTCCCATGATGGAGACCTGGGTGTCCTGTGTGGGCGCAGTCGACATGCCCCCCTAATGAACTGAGAGACTAGTGGGTGTCTCCCCACTGTAGCACCGTCAACCCCCTGATGAAAGCAAGAAATAGCAGCAGTGTATACCTTGATTGTGCTAGGAGTCCTGCCTGAGTCAAAAAGTGACTGCAGGAAGGCAAGAACCAGATCAATTGGACATATGAATGGGTCTGCCTGTTTGTTGCGACACCATGCTGAGAAAAACTTCCACCTCTGGTCATAGTTAGCCCGAGTGGAGGGAGCCCGAGCATTGCCCAGGGTTCTCAGAACAGCCTCTTCTAAGTCATGAGAGAGGGACTGAGAAGGGGCCAGGCCCAGAGCTGCAAAACCCCCGGTTTGGGGTGCCAGATTTGGCCCCCTACCTGGGAGAGAAGGTCTGCCCTGACTGGCAGAGCCCACGGCTGGCCGCGAACCAGACGGAGAAGTGTGGGGAACCAGGTTCTCCTGGGCCACCTGGGAGCTACCAGGAGCACTCTGTAGCGGCCCTGAGCCACCCGCTTGAGCAACTGAGGAATCAGAGGGAATGGTGGAAAAGCGTATAACAACCCTTCCGGCCATTCTTGAGACAGAGCATCCAGCCCCAGGGGCCCCCCCTGTCCTTCCAGGGAGAACCACATGCTGCAGTGGGTCGTCTCTGCAGATGCGAACAGGTCGGTCCAAGCCCTGCCGAACCGGATCCAAAGGAGGGCCACCACCTCTGGGTGGAGCCTCCACTCCCCTGGGGGGGGACCCGACCTGGACAGGAGGTCTGCGGCCTGATTCGCGACTCCTGGAAGGAAGACTGCCCTGAGTGAGGCCAGATGTTGATGGGCCCAAAACAGGAGGTTCTGTACCACCTGGAGGCAACGCAGAGACCGCGTGCCCCCCTGGTGATTCACGTAGTACACCGTGGTAGAGCTGTCCGTCCTGACCAGAACATGTCTGCCCCGCAGGAAAGGCAGTAGAGCCATTAGAGCAAGGTGAACTGCTCGTAATTCCAGGACGTTGATGTGCTCGCCATCCCAGGGTGGCACCCAACGCCCCTGCACCATCCTGCCCTCCCAGACTGCCCCCCACCCTGTGAGGGAGGCATCCGTGGTCACCACTGATCGTCTCGACGGAACATTCCCCAGGAGGACTCCTTGGGATAGGAGCTGCTTGTTCCTCCAGGGACGTAGTGCGCTGAGGCATGTGCGTGTAACACGAAGTTTCACACGTCTGTGCAACTTTGGGTCGAGTTGGAAAGTGTTCAACCACCTCTGCAGTGGCCGAGCCCTGAGGAGACCCAAAGGGATGACAGCCACAGCCGCCGAAATCATCCCCAGGAGCCTCTGAAAGTGGACCAGCTCTAGTCTCCTGCCAAGCCGAAACTGATCCAGGAGGGCCAGGATTTTCATCACCCTCTGAGGGGTGAGAGATGCCACCATTGTGAGGGAGTTCAAACGGAGACCCACAAAAACCGCCTCCTGCCTCGGTTCGAGGTTGCTCTTGGTGAAGTTTATTTTGAAACCCAACGCCTGCACATGTGAGGTCACTCTCTGTGTGTCTTCCAGGACCTGGCTGCGGGACGGAGCGCAGATCAGCCAGTCGTCCAAGTAGGGGAGGATCTTTATCCCCGACAACTGAAGAGGAGACAAGGCCGCCCCTACCACCCTGGTAAACACCCGTGGTGAGAGGGAAAGGCCAAATGGCAGGACCTTGAATTGGTAAGCCTGCCCTTGAAAGGCAAAACGAAGGAAGGGTCTGTGAAGTGGATGGATTGGCACGTGAAAGTATGCATCTTTTAGGTCCACTGATGTGAACCATTCGCCTCTCTCCCCGACTTCTAGGATTTGAGACGTGCTCAGCATCTTGAAGGGGAGAACTTTGATGTATGCGTTCAGCCGCCTGAGATCTAGGATGGGACGAAGTCCACCATCCTTTTTCGGTACAAGGAAATAAGTGGAGTAAAATCCAGCGAGCTGTTCGCCTGGAGCGACCTCCACTATGGCCTCCTTCTGGAGGAGTGTTGAAATTTCCCCCGATAGTACCTGTGCCTGGGTTGGGTCCTTGACAAAAGTCATGCGAACCCTGGAGAAAGGAGGGGGGCGCCGCCGAAACTGTATCTTGTACCCCTTTGACACTGTAGCCAGAACCCAAGGGTCCGACACAGTGCGTTCCCAGCTTTCCAGGCGCAGCTGGGAACAAGCCTCGGCGGCTAACCCCCCCCCACTCCTAGGCGGCACGCCCCTGAGGTCCTGGACCTCTGGGGGGGCGCTTCCTCTGAGGCATAACTCTAGGCGAGGACTGTGACTGGGACCCCTGGCGTCGCTGCTGCTGTTGCCGAGAAGTCCCAGAGGCCGGGAATGCAGAACCCTGTCGCCTGCCATACCGCTCCTGGCGAGTCCAGGATGACTGAGGGGCCGGCTGGGAGCCCCCAGGTCTCCACCTGGCAGCAGCCGCTCTGCCGAATGTACGCTGAACAGACTCTCTCATACGCCGGGACTGTTCAGCCTTATCCAGCACACCCTGAGAGCCCGGGTGGAACACACACCCTGGCACTATCGGCATAGTGGTTAATTCCCTCCTAATGTTTTCAGGGAGAGAAGTCTGGGCCAGCCACACCTGTCTTCGTGACATCATTGCCGCCGACATGGATGCACCAACATCCCTTGTCAGTTGGGAGTGGGTGACAAGGGCCGAGTCAATCAGCCCCATGGTGTCTCTATCCTCCGGATTAGCAGTTCTCCGCAGAGCTGCCAGTAAAAGTGCCAGAGCGTTCCCGGAACGGGCTGCTCGTGTGGCTGCATTATACGTGCGACACACTAGACGATCAGTCTTCTCGCACTCCTTCACTGGGCAGTGTGGGTTTGCAGTCACACGCTCCGGCCCCAAGGACGTCAGGGCTGCCATTTCCCGCTCAACTGGAGGCATATCCCCTAACCCGGTCTCAGGGTCATACTGGGTCTTGGCCAACCTGCGACAACCAGCATTAAACTGTGGAGCACCACTGGGGGCATTCCATGCTTTCTTGAGCATGTGCAGATAATCCCCTGCCACAGGTACAGGGACAGGCCTTTGTGAAGGTTGGGACTGTGCAATGCCTGCCCAGACCCCCTCCATCGGGGCAGGAGCCTCTTCTGGAACCTCAAGCCCCACAATTTTCGCTGCACTCATTATTCTGGAAACGATGTCTGTGGACGAGAGGTCTCCCTCCTCCCCTGCAGTGCTGTGACTGGACGCCGCCTCAGGGCGAGTGGACCTAGGCCGGTCTGACGCCACAGCATCCTCAGACAGTTCATCAACCCCCAGGGGTGAATCCCTGTGTGCATAGAGAGAAAGCACATCGTGTAGGTCAGCACCATCCCCTGGGTGGGGGGCTGCCCTGTCGGAGGGGGGATCCTCTGAGCGCCCACGCAGTGATACGGCTGCTGCAGCAGGACGTCGGGTCTCAACCCTCTCCAGCCTTTCTGACAAGCCACGTATGGCAGCCAGGATCTGTTGCTGGACCTCCTCTGGTGGATCAGTCAAGCTACTAGCTGAGCTAGGCCCCGACTGTACAGTGCGCCGCTTGTGACCAGGGGAGCGACTCCGCTTGTGGCCAGGGGAGCGACCCCGCTTCCGCTTTCGAGAACCGCTCTTTGAAGCGTACCTCTCGTCTCCCAGCTCCTCCGCCGGGGGTGGCACTGATGCTGCACGGCTGGACTGCTCCAACCCCCTGGCCCTCCGAATGCGCACCCCCATCGGCAAGTCAATGGCTGCCGCACAGGGTTCCTCAATATCCTGCAGCAGATGTGACATGCCTAGGCAGCTCGGGCATTCCCGGTGACCATCACAGGGGGCCATAACCACCTGACAAAGACGGCATAAATGCGGCGCCATCATAAAAAAACCCAACAGCTACGTATAGCTGATGAAGGGAAAAAAGAAAATGATAAACCAGCTCGCAGCCTCAATTTTCTCTACAAACAGAAAAACCAACCTTATAACATCCACCAAAAACCATAAAGGAGGAAAGGTGGAGCAACTAACAGTAGGTGGTATACAAACAAATTTTATTTCATACAGTGTATAACTGAAAGCGACTGTAATATACAGCGGAAAATCAAAATGCAGGGAATTGCTACACAAAACTACCTGCTGTTTTTCTATTTTAATTTTATTTTATGTTATTCTTTTTATTTTTATTTCATTTTATCTTTCAGTCTTTTGGGTAAATAACGTTTTCAAAATATTTCCAAACAAAACGTAGTACCTCCACTCCTCGTGTGCGCGAACGCATGGGAAGGGGACCTTTAAAAAAACAAAAACCCCTCACTGCGAACAGCGAGTTAATGGGGAAGCAACTGAGGACCGCTAAAGACAAAAACAAAAGCAAAGACAGATTCTCAACCTGTTTCTCTTTTTTTGCTTTTTTAACTCACGAGCCGCCAGGCTCTTTGTAACTTTGTCAATTTTTCCTCAGATTTCCTGAAACAAAGAGGAGAGGGTAACGCATGTTAACTCTCGCCGCATTTTTTGACATGGTTTACAAACGCGGACAATCCACCTTCAATCCTCAGGGGCACAAGGCACCTGCACACACGTGACGGATTGTTAGAAGCGGAGTCCGACCACACAGTACTTACCTGCAAGTCTCGGATGAGGCGAGTGAAGCAAAGAGGACGCGGCGCGCTCACGAGGTGCTTATATGGGCGGTGAGCTACGCCGCATAAGGTCAGTCACATGACATTGTTGATATTTGGTCTCGAGGATAGGGAGATGAGGGCATCATTCAAGGTAATGACCGTGGTGACGGTCTGAGTGAGGTCGAAATAGATCGTGCTTTCATTATAATTTAATTTCTTGATAGATAATTTATCAGTTTTTACCTCTTTCCCGCCGTCTCTTCTCTCCTCGCGACTCCTGGCTCCCTCGCTTCGCGCCACTCAGTTTTCAAAACAAATCAGTCTCTTGCCGGCCGCTCTGACGTTAACTCGTGCTGCATTCACTGCAGTCGGACATTCAAAATCAGCGCTCGTAAATGTCAAATCGGACGTAACTTTTCTTTTAATTCGTTGCTGCCAACTGGGGTGGCAGCAAGTTCAAAGAAAAGAGATGTTTTCAGTGAAATTACATGGCAAGTTCAACTTAAATATTGTTTAAAAAGTGTAACAGATGTGATGACTTGTTTAAAAAAATGAAGCTTTGGTGATTAGTACAAATGTGATATGATTAATTTCAAAATGTTAATATTCCGGAGTCCTTGAAAGCACCAGCACATTACTACTTGATGACGTCACGATATAAAATCTAAAGGATTGGCTTAAACTACAATCTTGTTTTTGAGTGGTGGTGACAGTAAAAAGAAGAGATTTAATATATTTAGTATAAAAAAAGAAAAAAAAGATGTTATCCTCATTTTACCTTTATATATATTATATTTGCAACCATTTTCAACATTTAGAAACTTTAACTCACATGTGATCTGTGCACTTTATTGCTACGACCAAAACTAATTTGCACATGTATTCCAGCCACTTTATGTATTTGCACTCAGCAGTTTTTGTCTCCATGTGAAGTGATCTTACATTAAAAATATTGTTTGTTTAATTGCTAATATTTTTTATATTTCTAGTTCATACCGCTTTTTTTTATTTTTACTATTTATTATTTTTATATTGAAGCTAGTCTCTATCTTGCTATCCACTTTGCTGCTGTAATACTGTCAAGTTCCTCATGTGGGACTAATAAAGGAAAATCTTATCTTGTCTTATCTTAACAAGGTAGAATATTTCCCTTGTATCTGAGGAGCTCCTGGTATGTGTGGCCAGCCTGTGTGGACCTGCATCATGTTTCTCCACTGGAAGGCTGAACTACAAGACACTTTATTATATTTTATCTGCCACATGGGGCATCCAAGAGGAGTTTTGTTCAAACTTGAGTCACAGCTGAAGCGTCTCTGATGAACACATTGATGTCCTGATCCTGGTTAAAGTGAAGGAGCGAACACAAACTCAGTCTGACGTCAGTATGAAGTTGTTGTGAGCCTGGACAGCCAGCAGAGGGCAGCCTGCAGCTATTGATGAGCACAAAGGCCTTTTGGGAAACTTTGTAAAGAGAGAAAGAGCAGAGAGATGAGGAAGAGGAAGTGTTCTTCATCAGTCCACAGGGAGATGTACCCTCGACTGACAGATTTTTGTGTATTTTTATGTGTTTTTGTTCATTTTTGTAGGTTTTTTTATGTGTGTTTTTATATGTGCTTTTTGTCATATTTTGTTTTTTATAATTTTTTGTGTTTTTTATTTATTTTAATGTTTTCTGTGTGTCTTTTTATGTGTCTTTTTTTGTAAAAAAAAAAAAAAAGTGTTTTTGGTCTTTTTTTGTTTTTGTGTGTGTTTTTTTGTACGTTTTTTATGTGTTTTATGTATGTTTTGTGTAAAAAATAAATAAAATTGTGTGTGTGTTTTTATGTGTCTTTTTTTGTAAAAAAAAAAAAGTGTTTTTTGTCTTTTTTTATGTTTTTGTGTGTGTTTTGTAATTTTTTTTGTAGGTTTTTTATGTGTGTTTTATACTGTTTTTATATGTCCTTTTCGTCATATTTTGTGTGTTTTTGTGTTTAATGTATGTTTTTTGTAAAAAAAAAAAAAAAAAATGGTGTGTTTTTATGTCTTTTTTTGTAAAACCAAAATGTGTTTTTTTGTAATTTTTTTTGTTTTTTATGTGTGTTTTATGACTGTTTTTATGTCCTTTTTGTCATGTTTTGTGTTTTTTTGTGTGTTTTATGTATGTTTTTTGTCATATTTGGTGTGTTCTTGTGTTCAAAATGTTGATCCAGTAAGTCAAAATGAAAAAATGATCAGGTCATATAGGTGAGGTTGTGCTGAAAATAAAAACCGACGAGTGGTTTATACAGGCAGAATTAAAAAGAGTCAAAATATCCCCAAACTCTAAAGAGTTAAAGTGAAGGAGCGAACACAAACTCAGTCTGACGTCAGTATGAAGTTGTTGTGAGCCTGGACAGCCAGCAGAGGGCAGCCTGCAGCTATTGATGAGCACAAAGGCCTTTTGGGAAACTTTGTAAAGAGAGAAAGAGCAGAGAGATGAGGAAGAGGAAGTGTTCTTCATCATCACAGGGAGATGTAGCCTCTACTGACAGATTTTTGTGTATTTTTACGTGTTTTTTGTATTTTGTTGTGCTTTTTTGTGTGTTTGTATTTTTTTGTCATTTTTGTAGGTTTTTTAATGTGTGTTTTTATATGTGCTTTTTGTCATATTTTGTATTTTTTTTGTTTTTAATTTTTTTAATGTGTTTTCTGTGTGTCTTTGTGTCTTTTTTTGAAAGTTTTTTTATGTGTGTTTTATGACTGCTTTTATGTCCTTTTCGGCATATTCTGTGTTTTTTGTGTGTTTTATGTAAAAAAAAAAATGGTGTGTGTTTTTATGTTTTTTGTTGTGCTTGTTGTGTGTGTGTGTTTGTAATCTTTTTTGTGTGTTTTTTGTCATTTTTGTAGGTTTTTATATGTGCTTTTTGCACATATTTTTTTTTCACCTATATGACCTGATAATAATTGTTTTTTCATTCTGACTTACTGATTTTTCTTTCGTTCACTCACTTTGCATTTTGTTAATTGACAAAAAACAAACTACTAACATTTCTATTTTTGAAAGCATTCTTATTTTACAGAATTTTTCACACCTGCCTTAAATTTTTGCACAGTACTGTATGTTTTTGATTTATGTCTTTTAATACATTTCCTTTATAACAGAAGCCACTTAATGTAATGAATAAGTAGTCCTGACTGTTAATATTACTGTTATTACTGAATATTAAGACATAAATAACAAGTAATGTTTGTAACAGAAGAAAGATCATTAATTATAATAAAAAATGTTGCCTGATCACACATTCACTCATTTAAGATGTATGCAAATTATCATATATTCTTTGCTCTTTACATTAAAATGTAATCTCATGTTAACCCTGTGGAGTCTCCAAAAGCTCCAAATAATCCAGACTTGTTGCCTCCATCAGACTAGAAAACAAAGCAGCGTGGAGCCCTACTGTACATTTACCTCTAAAGTTCTGGCTGTAAACTCCATGAGGCCAGTTTCAGTTTGATGATGATATACCAAGTAAAACTGGAGACAAGCTCAAATAGATTTAGTATCAAATGATAGAACTGGATGGAACCCTCTTATATGGTAGATTTGACACCTTTGGTCACATTTGACACATTTAACATTCTTTACTGAGCATGATAGTGTTTTGAAAGTAAAAAAAAAAGATTCAAAATCACATTTTATGTTGGACTAAAGGACTAAAAAAGACACAAAATGACAAAAAAAAAGAGACAAAATGACAAAAAAAAGACACAAAATTACTAAAAAAAAAGAGACAAAATGACCAAAAAAAGACACAAAATTACTAAAAAAAAGAGTTGGATGACAGGATCTGTTGAGAAATGCATTGAGGAAACCTTTAAAATTAAATTATCTGACTCCAACAGTAAATCCTCTCACTTATTTCTCTGCGCAGATCGTTTGATGAGGAATGATGAGCAGGAGACGTCCAAGTTCTCAGTTTAACTTCACTTTATTACAATACGTCAAAAAAATGTGCAGTTACAGAGTCTCTGAGTTCAAACATCACTTCCCTGATTTACACAAAAAAGGCGGATCAGTTCATGAAGGTTGGACCCCCTTCTGTCCCTGAAACCCAGTTTTATAGCCTAACAATGTTTACTGAGAATGTCGGTAGAACTCTCCAGAAGGTGCGTCCCTCTCGAAGCATTGATTCGTCAGTTTTAATCAATATCAGGACACGTCATGTCACCACGCAGAGAAGACAGTTATCTTTCTGCTCAGCACATCATGTCCATGACCTGACCTGTTCCCAAAACATTCAACACAACCTCCTGCCTTGTTATGACTTGATAGCAGAGATATTGGTGGGAACACAGATTTTGCAATGTTCACATAACATACCAAACATAAAATATATCTTCTTGTTATGATAGAATCTTACTAAGTTTAAGCAGATGGAATACATGTATCTAGAGTAATAATAGTTTTAAAACAATATTAGCACATGATCATTGTATCAAAAGCATCTTACATGATTAATCTATAAATGCATAAAGAGAGGTTACATACACAGTTAGTGAATTACGCAGCATAGATAGTGACCTAGTCAATCAGATAGTGATCCCCATCCACAGAGACAGAAAACAGAGACAGAATAACATTTTAGATTATTTCTAACAGATCACACACAATCACATTTATGTTGGTTTTTCTTTGTTTCTTTTCGGTTCAAAATGTTGATCTTGTCAACATAGAGTCCAAACATTTTCAACTCAGGATTCCCTGCTGCAGCACTTGAAGACCTACCAGTCTGGGTGAAAATGAACATATCTATTTGATCAAATAATCATCTAGTGATATTCTCAATAGTTTTAAATGGTTCCTTGACCCAGAAAATGTAGATTTTGTAGCTGCTCACCAAATGCCTTCAGGATTTAATTTGTGTAGGTGATGAATCTCTGTTGGTGGTAATAAACATAATCTATCCAGCTAACCCCCCTCTTGTTGTCATGAGCCTGTCAGTCATTGTGTCTCGTGCTTTCCCTCAGGTGGAATCAGTGAGGCTGATTAAGGGAAGGTTATAAAGAGGAGGTGGTGACCTCTTCTCGCTCTCTCACTTCCACCTTGCAGCAGCAGCATGTTAGTGATCCAGCCTTTTCTTTGGTTTTGGCTCTGCCGACTTCGGTTAAGCAGTGTAGATATAAGGTCTGATGGAATCATATTGTGAAGAGACTGCCACATGGCTACTTAATATTCATGGGTGACCGTGATCAAGGTGTCAGCAGGCAGCGTAAACCTACCTAATGTGAATATGATGCGCCTGGACTCAAGAATGAGATAAACACTCTGTCAGGGCGCTTAAATTACAATATCATGCAGTGTAGTGAAGTTTAATTGCAGTTATATGCTATATAGTAACGTTATTTGTCGCTCGATGCACAATTGTGGACAAAGAGTGGTTAGTTAACACCCAGTTTAGGCTAAAAAATGTTTTTTTATTAGTATCTGCATTTCTATTGGATGGAGTGATCAACTACAAAACGTATGACGGACTGTGCGCTAAAATGTGCAGCTAGAGTTCAAGATTATGATTTGTAAAGATTATGTATATCAAAACTAACTGCACTCACAAAGCAACTATCATGGAAATAATTCAAAAGTTCTTTTGTACATGTAATTTTCAAACGTGCCATTGAATGTCATTAACTTGAATTTCACACTGAGGTTTCCAAACCCAGGGCCAGTTCAAACACTCTCTGTGCATCCTCAGCAAGCATGTTGAGGATCGTGTTTAACATACTGTAGGTGGAGACAAAAGAGGAGACCATTGCTACTGGGATTCCAAATATTGGAATAAACCTGGACACTTCTTCTGCTGCCATTAACTTAGCTGCATTTCCAAATGGAAGAAGAGCCTTCAGGACAAGATCACGGGTTATTTTTTTTGCAGCCAGTGGTGAAACAATGATCTTCATCAGATCATCCAATGGCACATTTGATCTGTTAGCAAGGGAACGCAGTGATGGGATATCAAGACCAAACCCACTTACGTATCCTGTGACAACAACAACCAACACTTCCACATCAAGGACTAAAGAAAGCCCAGGAACTGGTATAGCTGCTCCAGCTGCACTAAGAAGAGCCCAATATTTTATATTGTATTGGAAAGCCTCTTTCTTCTTGTTGATGACCTCCAGGCTGATGTTGGGCATGGCCAACAGCAGAGCATGCCTCTTGTGTGCAGGAAGCTCTCTCCCTAAGGTTTTCCCCAAGAGAGGGAAGTCATGCAGCTCCAGCTGCAAACTGGACACCAGGAAGACTTGTGGAGACTTCACACCTTGTTGTTGAAGACCTGTGTCATGAAAGGAAAAAAACTTAAAATGACAAGACAGATGAAATAATTACAGCTTTCAAAAGGTACAACATCATGTGCATATCTCAAGACACATGTTATCGTATTATTATTTGTGTAGATGTTTTGTCACCGACTGCTTTTATCGAACCTTCTCCACCCAATCTAGGAAAGTCAGAAGTAGTTACATTTTTCCTAAGATCTGAACTTTCCTCCTCTGGTCTGTGTTTTGACTTTTTAAAGTTTACACAAAACTTCCTTGGGATTTGAACCAGTGACCCTCCAGTTACAAATCCGATTCCAAACCTCTCGGCCACAGACTGCCCTACAGTCACCTACAGTCATCCTCCATGGAGAATGAGAGGGGAGCTTCTATGAGCCTGCAGGTCACTACCAGAAGGTCTCTGACTGCTGTATGGACCTTTGTGCAGACTAGTTTCTCTAACTAACCACCTGTAGAATGTAAACCTGTCTAAAGTCTGGGATCTCTGAACAAAGAAATCAGGACTGTCTAACAACGGCTTTTAATTATGGACATCTTGTAATTATTCTCTCTGTTATTATTACAGTAATGATTACAGACTGTAAGTCACTTACCTTGAGTGCAGTTTTCCCTGATTTGTTTCAGAATCTTTTCAGCATTGAACTGTGACTTCTTTCTCTTCATCTTTCTTTCCTCATTATCTAAGTCATTGTCGATCTTTGAGCGAACAAAGTAGAACTTTTTCTTCATCTTCTGGATCTCCAGAGCGAGCTTCACATCATTTTCTCTGAATCGATTAGATGAGACGATGATGAAGAAGTCAAACCTTTCAAAATTAACATCCTGCAGATATTTGTCAGCTAGAAAGTTGGGGGTGCCAATACCAGGAAGATCCCACAGTGTGACGTTGGGAAAGTTAGGATGGGGGTATGCTGTAACCTCGATGGTGGTTTCTACACAACCAGTGGGAGCAGCTCCTTCATCACCATCATCTAAGCCTCTAAAGGCATTAACAAAGGAGGATTTACCAGAGCCTGACTCTCCTGTGACGGCAATATTTAGTGGAGTATTTTTCTTCTTCTCCAAATACTCCTGGATCTTTGCTACAGCTAAGGCTTGATTATTGTTTTCTAGTGCTTCTTTAATGTCTTCAGCTGCTTTGTTGTCAAGTGGATCTTCCATGGTGATCTTTGAAAACTGGAGAAATAGAGAATTAAAAGTTACCATTATTTTATAGGAAATAGTAAAAAAAAAATGCAGTAAGACAATGATCTAACATCATGCACATACAATCTTAAAAACAGACAAAGATCTTACATGTAAACTAAATCTTTAGAAGTCATTAAATATTTCCCCCTCTTCTGTTTCATAATGAGCAACATAACCTCAAACACACCGCATCACTTTGGCATAAAAAGATGAGTACAGAATTACACAGACACTCCACCCCCTGCTGTGAGGAGGTGATATATGCGGATACCATATTCCCACAATACTGATATCCTGCTGACATATATCTCATTCAATTTATGTTTTTTTTTTTTATCTCTATTCTTTCTCTTCTCTAACAACATTATTTTCAAAAGTTCTCACACTTCCCTACCAACTGAGCCTTCTGATGGAAAACATTTTTCTGTCCCTTGAGTCTATTTAAACCATTCTGGTCCATCCGCAACGCAATCACTTCCAACATTCACATACTGTACATATATGCAAGGGTCCCTGTGTCAGGACTTAGGCCTTTACCAATCTCCCCGATAAAAGGGATGCAAAAAGGGGAGCCAAAAATCATAGTACAACAAAGGTCAAGTAGGTGAAGGAAGGTGAAGAAGAAAAGGAAAAGAAAAATTCACTTTCATAAAAATAAAATTAAAATAGAAATCAAGGGGAAACCAATAATACCAATAATACCATAATAGTAGTGGCAGACTGGTTACTCCACTAATATATTGTCCAATTTATAGTCAGGCACTACACTAGAATAACCGTTACATTGATGGAAACTCAGACATCATGGTGGGACTTTAAGCCAGCCAAGGAGACTATGCAACAATACAAATGGGACCGACTGGTTACTTCTCAATCTGTGTATCATTCGTTCTTTCCATTTTCAATTGGCAATCAAAAATCAAATCATGAAAAATTGGTTATTTTGTTTGAAACTGCTCAGAGCGAGCTGATATGAAGGATAAACACTTTACCGTCATTCTTTCTCACTTTTTTTCAGTATAAAACTCTTACCAGCAGAGAGGAGATGAAGTATTAACGTTACATCAACACACCACCAAATTGCGTCGCGCCGAAAATGTATTTGTTGGGTCGACATGCGGTTTTCAGTTTTCAGAATAAAGTTACACAACCAGGCCAAAAAACAGATAAATATGGAAATAAGATTAATTGCATGATATTCACAGAACTGTTCACTATGGAATTTTAAAAAATAAATAAAACACATTTGGATATAGACTGTACAGTAAAATATTACATTATATTAGAATTCATAATAAAATGCACTTGAATATTTACTGTACAGTAAATATTCAAGTGCATTTTAAACTGATATTCCACACAGTTCAGATCACCCTAAAAAGAAACAAAACGACCAAAAAAAGTAATCAAAATGACCAAAAAAGACTCAAAATGACCAGAAAAGACACAAAATGACCAAAAAAAGACACAAATTGACCAAAAAAGAGACAAAATAACCCAAAAAAGAAAAAAAAATTCAAAAAAAAGAAACAAAATTAAAAAAAAAGAAACAAAATGACCAAAAAAGACACAAATTGACCGCAAAATGACCAGAAAAGACACAAAATTACTAAAAAAAAAAACACAAAATGACCAAAAAACACAAAATGATCAAAAAAAGACATTAAATTACCAAAAAGACTAAAACACATTACCACATGAACACTTTAACACAGTGTGGACAGAGCTGACTTCCAAAATGATTTGGCGACCCCCAGAAATCATCTCGCGACCCCAATTGGGGTCCCAACCCCAAGGTTGAGAACAGCTGCTCCAGAATGTACCTGAAGTTGAATTAGCGACTGGAAACAGACATTTTAATTTTAATAATTTCTTGATATAATGTAATTTTTTACTGTATATTTTAAAGAAAAATCCACAGTGAACAGTTCTGTGAATGTCATGCAATTAATCTTATTTCCATATTTATCTGGTATTTGGGCCTGGTTGTGTAACACTTCATTCTGAAAACTAAAAACCGCACGTCGACACATCTAATACATTTTCGGCGCGATGCAATTAAATTATTTCACGTGTGGTGTTCATGTAAAGTTAATACTTCATCTCCTCTCTGCTGGTAAGAGTTTTATACTGGAAAAAGTGAGAAAGAATGACAGTAAAGTGTTCATCCTTCATGTCAGCTCGCTTAGAGCAGTTTCAATGAATTTACCATAAATATCACAATACGGGTCACTACATCATATATTATTATTATAATATAGGGACGGAGGGTTTGACTACAGAGAAGCGAGTGACGGCTCACTGGACCGCAGTCAAACTTCCGGGTCACGTAAACCCGACCAATTAAATATTACAATCAAATTCCGTCCTAGTGCCCGTTTTTCATTTTGTATTTTTGATCTGAGCCTAAGATTGAAATATGAAAAAACAAGCATTTTTTTCATTTTATAATAGACAACAAATGACAAAATAACCAGACAATTTTTCATTATTTGATTTTGATTGCCAATTGAAAATGGAAAGAACGAATGATACACGGATTATTCACCAGGACTGAATTTGATTTTAATATTTAATTGGTCGGGTTTATGTGACCCGGAAGTTTGACTTGAGCAGAGATCTATTAATTCCTGAGTTACAGATTGATTTACAGATGATTTGTAGATTCTCCACCTTTTTTTGGACAATGATGGTTTTAACATCCCGCTGTGACAGGCAGGGGGAGAAATTTGTTCTTGCTACTCAAGGTGGCAAGAACAAGAACAAAGTTAGTTATGGCCAGGACATGTCATACTTTAAAAGATACTCAGATGAAGAACTCCTGGGAAGTCCTCATAGGGCCCTCCCACTGCAGCACACCTCACATTCAAATTCAAATTTCTGACCAATCACACAATAGTTATCGGACACCACACAAGAAAAAAATTCTGAATAACATCATTCTGTTCTTGCAGCCCTCAGAGAGAGAACACATTTCTCTGTTCTTGTGGAGTATTTATTAGCTTTCAAGATGTTCTCTTTATTTCCTCATATGGAGGCTTCACTGGTTCCTGTAAGGGAGATGACCTTTAACAAAGGGAGGCGTGTTTGTGCCTGATAGACTTTTTCAATATACAGTCCATGTTTAACTCCTCACTGTCTGTGCTCTGCATTATCTCTAGATCAGAGGAAATAGCCTGTCAGCTCTGGTCAGCATTAATTCATTTCTGATATCAATAAGCAAAGATAAAAGAGATCATTTAAATGCCTTAAATACCAATTGTAACCTCAATATATAATGATGTAAAACTGTGTAAAGTGTGTTACATTGGACAAAACTGCAGTGATGGAAACAGAAAAGTTTTGACCGAAATTTAATCAGATGTAACTTTAGAAGTCATGAACAGGAAAATGTAATGAACAATACTATGTATTTTGCAACTTTAAATATGTCTTATAACCATAAGTAAATATTTTTAAAAAAGTTAACAAATAAGTCTTACCGTATGAAGAACTTGAAACGTTGCTGCTCAAGAGGAAAAGTTACCTTCTGTTTCTGGGCTGTTGTACTTTTACAGTTGTACAGAGTTCAGCCCCTTAGACGCTCAATAAAGTGACCAATGAAAATGTCCTGCTGTGATGATGGAGACCAATCAGCATCACTCACATATCCACATTTTCAGTGAAAGCACGTGATTTATAAGAAATGCAGAGAGGGAGGGTGTTTGTTTCAGAGCTCAAACCTGTGACGTGCTGGCACTCATTTATTTAACCAGTTTTTCTAGCTGATCAAGAGCGGGTTTTAGCCTGTGATAGCCACACCTGCAGCCACACAGTAAAGTGGTGGTAACTCTTTGTTTCTTTCACTTTAAGCTCCCTTTTCTTTCATTGTATCTACACATAAATTACTGGACACAGTTTTGAGTTCATATAACATACACTTTAATTGCGTTATCTATTTGGGTGCACACATTTAGTTAACTTTCATTATCAACATTTCTGTATTTTCTTTATTTTTCTTGATACAGTCTATGGCTATGGCTACAATGTCATTTAGCAGGCACTTTTATCCAAAGCAAAGTACATTAAGAAATAATACAATGCAAGCAAGGATGAAGTCAAGAAACAACACAAGAATAAACAAGAATAAGTGGCATGGACTAAGTTGAGTCCTGTTAGAATGCAAGTGCTTTCTTCTTTATCCAAAGCGACGTACAAATGAGAGTAATAAAACACAAGCAAGGATGAAGTCAAGAAACACAAGAGGAAGTGCCATGGGTTAAGTTCGAATCCATTAGGACACAAGTGCTTTATAGGTCGCAAGTGCGGTCAGTACGATACTTGTCTTAGTCATCAGTGTAGATCATGAGTGAGGTGTTCAGTAGAGAGTAGGGTCTTCAGTCTCTTCTTAAAGATTGAGAAGGACTCAATGGAATGGATGGAGTTTAGAAGTTCGTTCCACCACCGGGGCACAACAGAGGAGAAGAGTCTGGTTTGAGACACAGAGGCCTTCAGCGGCAGAGGGGTCAGACGTCTTTCACTGGAGGAGCATAGTGGACGGGAGGGTTTATGGACCTGAACAAAGGAGTTCAGATATGCAGGAGCTGTGCCAGCTGTTTTGTAAGCGAGAGACAAAGTTTTGAATTTGATGCGGGCTGCGACTGGTAGCCAGTGCAGAAAGATAAGAAGCGACATGACATGTGCTCTCCTGGGTTGGTTGAAGACCAGACACGCCGCCACGTTCTGGATCATCTGCAGAGGTTCGGCGGTGCATGCAGGAAGACCTGCCAGCAGAGAGTTACTGTAGTCTAAACGTGATGTCACGAGGGCCTGAACCAGGAGTTGTGTGGATTGCTGGGTCAGGTAGGGTCTGATCTTCCTGATGTTGTACAAGGAGAATCGACACGATTGGGCAGTTTTGGTCACATGAACCTTGAAGGTCAGTTGATCATCAATCATGACACCCAGGTTCCGTGCAGAGCTTGTTTGATAGGCTGATATAGGGCTGGGTGGGCTGGGATGACTAGAAGCTCAGTCTTAGAGAGGTTGAGCTGAAGGTGGTGTTCTGTCATCCATGTGGAGATATCAGCAAGACAGATAGTAGAGAGCTACCAGACTTTGCTGCTCCTCCGTGAAGTGCATTCTGCGTTATGGATATTAATATGTAATAGACACTTTTTTTCTGTTAGGCGCCTATACTGAGGTATAAAGAGTGTTCAAAGCATAAGAAGGCCATGTTATATTATATCTCATAAGTTGCTGCAGCATTTTTTGTGTTTATTGCATTTGTTTACACATGATTGTGATTTGGTATTAAAAACATTTGTCATTTAACAAAAGAAACACATTTTCATTCAGATATCTTGAGGTCAGAGGACACCTGTGAAAAAGGGCATGACTTGCAGAAATCCAGCCAAGCTCTGGAGAGTCATTTAGCCCCCTTCCCTTTCACCCTAGCCTTAAATCTGAGCCCTGAAGCAGCTACTGCTGTTTGTGTTCGAATGTGTATCTATATTAGTTAATCATTGATGTTAATTCAAGTCATTGTCGAGCACTTTGATTCAAAGTTGTTAAAAAGCATTGATTTTTTTACAGGCTGCTTCAGACGGGCTCTGGTTAACACATCATGGATTTGGTCTTGCTTGGCACCTTCTCCTCAACCACTGCTTAAAGCCTGCCAGTTATACAAAGATATTGTGACTGCTCTGTGTGTGAACTTGCTATGAAATGTACCCAAGGAAAACCTAAAGATGTTAGGATGGTGAGATATGGACCATAGTTGTGGATTAGGGGGAGCTGGGTTTAATAACGACCCAGGGCAAAAAAACCAACACACTAGAAGACACTAAATGGAAAAGGAGATGGTGAGACTATGGGTACATCCCATGTCCCTCATTTTATGTCTCCTCTATCCTCTATCCTCGCTTGAACTGGAAGTTCTTTTGCGTGCGCCATCTTTACAACGATCCCAAAGCTCTTATTTGTGCTCTGAGGATAGAGGAGAGGCATATTGGAGGAGCCACAAGCGAGGATACATGAGAGCATCCTATGCGGAAGTCTTTAAGCGGTGGCCCTGCCCCCTGACTGGACATCGGTTATTGATTAGACGCTGCAGCTGATCGGACTGATCTGATACATCAACATCACTGTAGTTTCAAACCAGAGTGAAGACAGGTCACAGAATAAACTCAAATGTGTCACCACAAGTTTTAGATTTTATTTATATGATTCACCGTGTAGTTAAAATCTGTTTTATTGTGGCTCTGAACAACAAAAAGACCACAAACATCTTTCTACATTTATAATAAATTAAAAGAAAGATCGCTCTAGAAGCTTTTTTTCCTTTCGTGATCTGTTATTTCCACCATTCAGATTTATTATGGATATTATTAAAGTAAAAAAGACAAAAACAATAGAGAGTCTGTCCGTCAGCAAGAACCACTTTTACATTGTTTGTCATTTTCATCAGTCCCACGTGAGGCTGATCATTGCTGAGTGACATCATTTACATTTTACCTTAATCATCCAACCTAATAAAACATTGGCCGGTGTTCAGCGGACACAATCATGTTCTGGGATATTAAATATTTATCACCAGGATCGTCTACTACGACGGCGTATTACGGCCATGGATAAAAATAAATAAATAGGGACCCAGGGGAGAAGGACCCAGCCACCATGGCACACGTAAAAACACATAACATCAGGTGATGGTACTACATCACCACATTTCATTGGTTTCTACCCACGGGATGTCTTCTCCATGACTCACTCTGTTTTGAGTGTTTTATCAGAGTGATTGTTTATGAGTGATCTGACTGACGCTCCCCTCCTCCTCGCGTTCACACGGAGCGCTGTCTTTCAGACCTCCTCTGCTCCTTGTTGACAGAAAGTGTGTAACGTTAGTCTAAACTTTTTTCACAGCAGCAGGTTTATTGTTCCCAGCCTTCATTCCCATGTGAGGCGTCTTCACGCGTGCCATGGTGGCTGGTTTAGAGAATCTTTATTCATCTCTGAAGTGTGTGTGTGTGTGTGTGTGTGTGTGTGTGTGTGTGTGTGTGTGTGTGTGTGTGTGTGTGCGTGCGTTTGTGCTTGCACTTGTGGTAGCGGACGGACCCAGTGAGGCATGGACCAATATTTCAGTGTGTTTCAAACTTTCAAATTCCATCACTGAATAACAGTTACAATTATTCTGACTCCTTGGGAATAAACTCCAGAGATTTTCTCCAAACTATCAAAGAACACCTTTCAATTTACTTTGGTAGGCCTATGTCTTTCTTTTTTTTAAAAAAGCATTTAAGGTTAATTTGCAGGAATGCTAAGGGGTTAAAGAATTAATTAGTAGGTGTGCATTGGTGTGGCCTGTTTTCATCAGTGTTGTATAAGAGATGCACCTACAAATATCTGATGGGTGCGGCAGTACAAACTGTACAGGTATGCAGGCCATCAAACAATACAAACAAGTTTGTTGACTAGGAAACAGAAAGAGAACAGTGAGCTAAATATAGTGCCAGAAGACTGTAAGTCAGAGAACATCTCTTGATCAGATAATTACCACTGAGACTAGATGGTGAATTAGCGTCCCCATATCCTCAGCAAACACTTGCCTGCAGTAGTGGGAATTCATGTTGTCATCAAAGTCACACTGGGAATGTGCTGGCAAGTGAGTGGCACATTATTCTCTTGTGAAAAGAAAGAAAAATCTTCACTTTTCCTCATGTTAGTACGTATTTGCAACTCAGCTGTACTTTGTTCATTCTTTTTCAGGACACCAGACTGAATCCAGTATATATTAACAAAATCTTACACAGCCTGCTGTGTCTGTATTTCATTAACAAACTAAAACAAGCTCCTAAAAATAGAAACTACATCACCATTTAACAATTGAAATATCATAACACCTTATAATTCTATGTTATCATTTGACTGACAATAAACAGTTTTTAATGGTGACCAGTGATGACAGGCTATTTTCTCTGATCTAGAGATAATGCTGAGCACAGACAGTGAGGAGTTAAACATGGACTGTAAATTGAAAAAGTCTAAAAGGCACAAACACGCCTCCCTTTGTTAAAGGTCATCTCCCTTACAGGAACCAGTGAAGCCTCCATATGAGGAAATAAAGACAACAATCTATGGCTTAGGATCCCTGTCTGTCACAGCAGGATGTTAAAGCAGCAGGGTCTGTTCGTTTGGAGGCTGCAGGAGAGGGGAGACAGCCTGCCTCCGGGCAGACCAGGTGGAGAGGAGAGCATGTTGTCTCCCTTCAGACCCAGAGAATGGGAGGGTCTGGAGGAGACTTTTGTCTTAAACTGGGAGTGTTTCCCTGAAATACATGTTCTTTGTCTCACCAGCCAGTGAGGCTTATACACCTCAGGTATATGCAGATCCACACCTGGAGTTGGGGAAGTGGTGGTATGGTTTATGATGGGGGTTGGATCTCTTTGTTTGGGGGAAACAAAGAGAACCTCCATTTCGAGGGTTGAAATTAAGAAAATGCTGGAACAATTGAATTAAATTCAGTTCATATATCCAAATGCACACTTGTGGCACACCTGTGTCCTCTACATGACATACTAAGACCTTTTCTAGCATATTTAATTGTACACTAGTATGGTATTGGTATGTATCATGTCTTAGATGGTTGTGATGAGCGTTCACTTCTGTTAAGTGGTCACAGTGAGAGACTACAACAAAATGTCATCAAATGAAATACAGGATTAATACACTTAGAAATCATTCATTCATTCATTAACCCCAACCACTTATCTGAACGTTGCTCATGGGGGGCTGGAGGCAACCCAAGCTGACATTAGGCTGACACATAAAGACAGACAGACAGCCATTCACCTGCATGTCTTCATCGTCTCATCACGATTGTATCACCATACATTTTAGTACTGATGTTGATAGTGTTTCTCATTTATCCACAATATGTATTTCCATGTGTTACTTATATCATAGGCATGACACCTGTATCCATATAGTCTCATAAACCCTTTTATCATGTCATGTGATGCCTATTGTATAAATACTGTATTTTAATCTGAAATAGAGCTGAAATTACTCATTTTGATTGAATGAAACCAAGTTTTCTGTTTGTTTGCCATCTAGTTGACATATGCTGTCATTACGTCATCATTTATTATTATATATAATAACTGGGATTGGGCTAAACTGACCTCGTATGATATTGAAAAAATTAAAATTATGATTCTTACTTTGTCAAACTTATTAAAAACATTTATATTTCTCAGTCACCATTTTGTAAGTGGTTCGCCGGTGCTTCCATTACAAGACCAATGTTTATACCAACTATAATATGAGACACTGGAAGTAAATGTCCGCATGTATGTAAGATCACTTCACATGGAGACCAAAACTGCTGAGTGCAAATACATAAAGTGGCTGGAATACATGTGCAAATTAGTTTTAGTCATAGGAATGAAGTGGATAGATCACATGTGAGTTAAAGTTTCTAAATGTTGAAATTGGTTGCAAATATAATATATATAAAGGTAAAATGAGGATAACATCTTTTTTATGCTAAATATATTAAATCTCTCACCATCAATCAAAAACAAGATTGTAGTTTAAGCCAATCCTTTAGATTTTATATTGTGACGTCATAAAGTAGTAATGTGCTGGTGCTTTCATGGACTCCAGAATATTAACATTTTGAAATTAATCATATCACATATGTACTAATCACCACAGCTTCATTTTTTTAAACAAGTCATCACATCTGTTACACTTTTTAAACAATATTTAAGTTTAACTTGCCATGTAATTTCACTGAAAACATCTCTTTTCTTTGAACTTGCAGCCACCCCAGTTGGCAGCAACGAATTAAAAGAAAAGTTACGTCCGATTTGACATTTACGAGCGCGAACATGTCCGATTGCGGTGAATGCAGCACGAGTTAACGTCAGAGCGGCCGGTGAGAGACTGATTTGCTTTGAAAACTGAGTGGCGCGAAGCGAGGCAGCCAGGAGTCGCGAGGACAGAAGAGACGGGAGGAAAGAGGTAAAAACTGATTAACTATCTATCAGTAAATTAAATTATAATGAAAGCACAGTGCTAGCATAGTTGCGATGCTGGTTTTGAGATTATAAAAATCTGGATGAAGAAAGTTATTTCGTTAACTATACATGTAATGTTAGCTAGGTCTGACGTTAGTTCTGTGTAAAGTAGGCTACAAACGCTAATATTGATTAAAAGTTACTTTGAATTTTACAGAAATTAAGAGGAAAGGTAGCACATGTAGTTTTTTTCTCAACAAAGAGAAAGACAACAGAAATAGAAAATGAACAACTGAGCGAGGTAGACGGAGAAGATGAGGTTTTTATTTAATCATTATTTGATCTGCACTGCTCTGAGATCCTCCAAAGGCACTTTTGTACGACAAGCAAGATTCTGCAGTGACTCAGTGTTAAGACCAAAACAAACTTGGTACCCTCTAATGACAGCAGCCAGCATTATCAAATCAGCAGCACAAGAGAGCCCAGGGATGGGTGCAGTTGCTGCAAGTGCAGACACAGAGGCGAAGAGCTTTATTTTAGTTTGTAAAGCCTCTTTCTTCTTCCTGATGACCTCCAGGCTGATGTTGGGCATGGCCAACAGCAGAGCATCCCTCTTGTGTGCAGGAAGTTCTTTCTCGAGGGTCTGCTGTAGAAGAGGCAAGTCATACAGGTGGAGATCAAAGCTGGACACCATTTTTGATTCGGGGAATTGCAGGATAAGCTTACAGGAATAATAATTAAAAATAACAAAGGGAGCAAGGTTTGGACACTGCATTTAAATACATATTTTCAAAAACAGAGATTTTTTTTCTTGCTACTTGAGGTTCTTGGAAGAACAAGAACAAAGTTAGTTCTGGCCAGGACATTTCATACTTCAAGAGAAACTCAAGTGCAGAACTCGTGGGAAGTCCTCATAGGGCCCTCCCACTGCAGCACATTCAAATTTCTGACCAATCACACAATAGTTGTCGGACACCACACAAAAGAAAAGCTCTGCCCAGATGATGTGTCAAGACCAGATAAATGTGTTCTCTCTCGGAGGGCTTCTCTTCTCCTGCAGCCGAGAGAGAGAACACATTTCTCTGTTCTTGTGGATTTTTTTCAAACCTTGGAAATCTGTCCTAACAGACTTAGATTCCCACAGCCCTTTGAGTGCTCCGAGTGCGAGATGTGAAAAAATAAAACTTTGTCATAGAGCTAAACCAAATACATCACCGGAAAGGTCTTGGCCTGGAGAGTAACATATATCAATTTCAAAAAGGGTTACAAAAAGGGACAAAAAGGGTTACAGACATGAGACCAACTGTTATAGAAAGGTGTTGACATGGACTATAATGTGAGCATAGTCACTAAGGGGTGGGAGTGGGGGGGCTTTAGGATATGCTGAAAAAATTAAAAATCCCCCATTGAACAAGACAATATTTAAATTCTGATGCCAAAAATGTGATTGGCATCCCCTCAAACCCCTGGAAAGCCACTAATTAAGTATTTCCAACTTCCAATTTTAGGGGAAACCCTGTTTTATTAAAAAAACTACAACTCCCTAGACCTCTCTTCAGTACTTATGTCGACACCAGTGACGTTTTGTATTTCTTCCGTATTAGGGTTGTGAAAACCTATTTCTACCCAATATATCGAATATCACACACTGTCTAATAAATAAATATACTATATGTATATTATCTATGCTGAAAAAAGACAACAATGTTTGTTTAATGAAGATATTTTAACTAAAACAGGAGAGCAGAGTCCGGGCAATTTACAGTGAAGCGCGATTCTATGAGGTCACACAGCACATCCGGTAGATTACAAAATAAAACAGATTTCAAAATAAAACACAGCGGATCGTCTTTTTCCGGCGAGATCTTCGCCACAAAGTGATTATGTACATTCACTGAGTGAATATTTAGAAAATAAAACATATATTTCTCGCTAGACATGTGATCAAAATCCATTTTTCTGCAGAAACAAAGTCAAAATATTGATTTTTTTTCACTAAAAATGAGAGAATTGTCCGCCATGTTTTTTATTCTGACTGCCGGAACCTTAAAAGTCACTAGAAAAAGAGAGGGGTGCTGCGAGGGAGTTTCTTTATGACAGTGTTGTGAAATAAAAACCACAAGGGGGGAGCTCTGGGAGCTCCAAACTACCAAGTAGGCCTTTAAGGGACAAATATCCACATTCCATGGGTCACTGAAACGTCCTGTGCAGGGGTTTCTGGTTACAGATACAAATTGCCTCCAACACGGGGCACCATTAATGTTGGGAATTAAGGATGGCTCTCTTATGAATAAATGATGACCTTGCACAGGGCGTCAAATATGTTAATAAAAGGGCGTTATCGTAAATGCTATCCCTCCCATAAGGATACAAAATATGCCGGGATGAACCTGACCAACACTTATGTGAATCTCACGGTTCAAAAGTGTGGTTAGATGGCTATAAGAATTATTAATAATTATCATGAATAATTATTAATTATAAGAAATGATATGACTTGATTTGCTCTAAGTAGAGCCGTCTCGTATGTTCCATTATTATCTCATAGCGTATTGAATGTGCAGGTCTCAACTTGTCCACCACAATGTTTTGGAGTTTTTTGATTGTGTATTTGATGAGTTTGATGAGGGAAACCAAGACATTCCATTAGCCTCCGTAGCGTAGCTCTGAGCAGCTCCAGGCTGCTCTCCGCCGTTCTAAAAATAGCTTGCACTGACAAATGAAAGAAACAAACCTACTGTTATGACTATAGGGATTATGGCAATGAGCCAATTTTCAAAAATGTTGAACTATCCCTTTAAGATGCACTCAAAGCATGAATTTGTCCAAATTCAAATACCTCTATTAAAGCATACACCATTTGTATCCCTAGTGTACACAACAGAATCACAGCAGCAAGTCCCTTAAATGAGTATGACAGGTTTTTTTCTGAACACACCTGAAGAGTAATTAACTGCAGCACTGAAACTCAGACAATGCCTCTAAGTAAACCATGTGACAGTGACTTAACAATTCCTACAAAAGACCCACAATCTGTGAAACTTCAACAATCAGAACAAACAGATGATGTATATTTCCCAAAAAATCTTTCCAGAATGGCATGAACTGTGTGGCTTGTAAGCAGAGTGACCCCTGAATTCCACTGGATGCGTAACGGCTGCAGATCCGTCGTCGGAGCCGTTACGCACCCATTATAATCAATGTGTGAGATTCCACCGACTGCAGATCCGCTGCGTAATGAGTCCGATGTCGCATGGCCATCCGACAGCCCTCGCAACACTTGCGCAGAGCTTCTATTTTTGTCGGACGCATAAATTCAGCACAGAACAGATCGTTCGGGACAGGAAGTCGTGCACAGACACAAAATAAAACATCCGGTATATTTTCAAAATAAAATACCTCAGGTTCACGGCGGATCGTATTTCATAACTTGAAGACCTGAAATCAACAGGTTAGAGGTTTTCACTCGTCTTTTCACCCCACTGACACCGCTCACTCCGGTGCTTGTTGTAAACAAACAGAGATCACTAAGGCTTGTTAACAAGAGCCTCTTGTTAACAAGCCGGCCGACCTCGTTAGCGCTCGTTAAGACGGAGTCGCTGGATTTGTCTCCAGTCATTAACGAGGAGATGTTGATCTTCCAGTTATATCAATTCATTAGGCGTGAATTCGTGAGATCTCGTGCGTCCTCGGGACTCTGCTGTCCGCAACAGCTCCGACACAGACGGATCCGGTGTGTGTTGACGGACTGCGGAGATACGCAGCCGTTGCAGACGGACCCCTTTCGGAGTCGTTACGCATCCAGTGGAATCCCGGGGTTATACAGTATTTCTGGAGAAAAAGGCACTTGCTGTTTGAGGCAGGTAGGGATGGGTAAAATCCAGGATGAGCAGTGCTTTATTGTTGAGTGAACGTGCATTTTGTAACATGAAGGTTGGAGTGTTATCAAAGAATGCAGAGGAGCTCTCAGGTGGCAAGTGCACGGAGAAAAAAAAAAAAAAAAAAAGGTTGCAAGTGCACGTGTGATTTGTTGTGATGACGTCGTAGCTGTGCGGCGCAGCACCGGTCAGACAGTATTGTGGGCATAGCATGGTTGGAATAAACAAAGTTGAGTCGGGCTGCTCTGTGAACATATCGAGGATGACGCAGGAGTCTGAGGGATTTAATTTCAGTGAGGCAGTTTGGAATAAAGTGGCAGGTAATATTCCTGAGTTGAAGATCGGAGTTTTAGCGGAGGACCAGAGATGCAGCAGCTAGCTGCTAGCTGTTAATGACTGATCTACAGAAGAATGGAGAGAGCAAACGGAGTAAGGAAGGTCCAATCTGGAGGCAGACTAAGGCCAAGCCCGGGTAGAGACATTGGAGAGATAGCAGCTGGCGGCGAGCAGGCCTAGAGCCGGTCTGTTCGTCTCTGCGCCGGGGCGGAAGAGGGCAGCAGCTAGTGGCTAGTGGCCGCGGTGAGCAGACAGGACCAGACGAGGAGGTAAATAAAAAAATAGTGCGATCGTCAGCACACTTGTTAATCAAGACGTCAAATGAAAACAGGTTGAAATCAATGATCAGTTTAAAGGTAACGCCGTTTAGGTACCGAAACATGGTACCGTTTGATTTTACTTGAATCGGTACTTGGTAGTACCGACGGAATTCGGTCGGTACCTATAAAAGTACCGAATTCGGTACCCATCCCTAGAGGCAGGCCAATTGTACAGTTAACTTCCTCAGTGTCAAATCAGAATAACTTGTGCTCACAACTAACAGTGGCACAAAACAGAGGTAAAGCCCCAGCAGAATATTTTCCATCTTCATAATGGAGCAAAGAGGTGGTGTTGCAAAAAAAAACCCTGAAGAATCATGAAAAACCAACAGGTTTTGCCTCTGTGGCCTGTGTCACTGGCATACATACAGCATGACCCAAGCTGGTGGCTGAGTGTTAGTCCATCAAGGAGCTTTGTGTTTTCAAAACACAACTCTCACTGTCCTGGTAATAATGCAGCATTATCATTTGCTTATTACTTCTGGCTTCCAAGCTACAAAAACACTTACTTGTGCCAGTTTAAAGTCCAAAGTATGACCACCTTCAAATGAGTATGGATAACATATTTATTCTGAACGAGATTTAAACACTTAACTGCAGCACAGAATTACTGACCACTCTAGAGTAGGGTCCCTTTAAGGTCACTTTCTTAAGCCTGTAGCTTGCTCTTGAGGCTGTTCACTTTTGGGAAAAGCTTTGAACATATGCGAGATTCACTGCATACATCAAACCAATGAGTATGGCACAAGCCCTTGGAAAGTTACCCAGAGCGGTCAGGACCTTTGTTCCGTCTATCACGATTCTGATGTCCTCTGTACCTTCTGACAGACTGGTCTGGATGCTGTAGATTTTCATCTCTTGTACAGCAAGGTCCTGTGCCACACTGCCTTCATCTGCATCCTACCATAACAAGGACATTTTGTATTTTAGACTGTACAGCTAAAAGAAATGGCCCTAAATAAACAGAGAGAGAGAGAGAGAGGCCTTTCAACTTACATCATACTCTTTAACCCATTAAGGCCTAAAGCGCCTGTAAAAAAATGCCTGGAAAACCTATGGGCGATTTTCAAATGACATTTTCAAATGAAATTCAAAAAGTATTTGAGAGCTTATACCCGTGGCTTTCATACGAAGTTGAGTTTATATGTCCAAACCTTCAATAAAGTTTTTTAAAAAATCAACAAACTCAGCAAATGTTACATTTGACTGAATAAAAAATCCTATGCATAATACTAATACATGCCCATTAGCAAGATGCAAACATGATATGACCACTGGAAGAACAAGACATAGTTCTCATTAGCCTACTGTAATAAAAAATTTTTTTTATCATAATAATAATAATAATAATAAATAATAATACATTTTATATATTGCACTTTTCAGGGTACTCAACGACGCATAAAGTAATATAAGACATAAACAGTCATGATTTCTTCATCATCACAATCAATTAGCCTATTATTATTAATATTAATATAGGCCTATTATTAATAATATTATTATTATCTCCAGATGGCCACAAATCTGTCTGTTCTTTGGTGAAAATATGTAGTCTAAAAACATATTCCTCATCCATAAATGCCGGTCGATTGGTTCCGAGGGTTCAAAGTCCGGATCAGCAATTAAATGATCGGCGCTGCATTCATCAGATGGCTCCCGTCACTTACTGCTGAGCTCCTCCGCTATAGTCGTCTACCGTCATGATTTCAAAGTTCTGGAAAAGTCCGATGTTGCATTGCGACACTCCCGCATGTATTCTGATCATGTTCTGATGCATTTCATTGGCCAAGAGACCGAAAATAGCTGGAAAAAAATACAAATACTACAAAATGACATATCCGCTGTCCCGGCCTTAATGCTAGAGTGACGCAAAAGCGCTCCCGGCTTTAATGGTAGAAATGCGGTAATGCTTTCCCGGCGTCAATGGGTTAAAGAGCTGGTCGGCAGGTTCCCCAAAGTACAACATCAGACACCGGATAACAATGTCTCTGGTTATGTTAATGGTTGGATTACTAGGAGCCTGAAATAACATAAATTAATATTACACAAGGTCATGGTTCAGTTTTTAATGCTAGGACTTGTGTTATTTTGAAAGAAAGAGAAAAATGGTCCTATTAACTTTATAGAAAAAGTATAATTGTATAAATAGTAATAGTGCTAATAATTACATAATGTACAGTGACACATAAAAATTTGGGGGGGGCGGGTTAGCGGTGGTGTTTTAGCGGTGTGTGTGTGGGGGGGCAGCGGCGACTCATACACGGTTTTAAACTATGCATAAATATTATGATAACCATCCTAATAATTATTAACTTGTACATACAAAAGCAAGTGCAAACTTTAATTGCTTATTTAGTTGATTTCCATATCCTCTCTTCAGAGTTTTGTGTTTAAATTATTAATTCATCCAAATTACTTACAGCAATGCATTTCTTTCTAGGTGCATAGGGAATCTATCAACACTTCAAGACCACAGGTATGTATTGCACTTACTATCAACTTTGCTTAACCAGCATAAGTCGACAACATGGCATTGCAAAACAGTGAACAAACCTTTACACAATATAGGCTACAGTATGTTTAACCTGAAGTTCAAACCTGAATTTAAAATGAAAGGAGCATAAAATGTAAAAGTTTTTACTTATGATAACATTTGGAGTAGCAAAGATTCGTTAGATGACAAAAACTATTTAAATGTACAAGATTGAAAAATAACAGGGTGCTCAATTTTTATGTGTCACTGTACATTATGTAATTATTAGCACTATTACTATTTATACAATTATACTTTTTCTATAGAGTTAATAGGACCATTTTTCTCTTTCTTTCAAAATAACACAAATCCTAGCATTAAAAACTGAACCATGACCTTGTGTATTATTAATTTATGTTATTTCAGGCTCCTAGTAATCCAACCATTAACATAACCAGAGACATTGTTATCCGGTGTCTGATGTTGTACTTTGGGGAACCTGCCGACCAGCTCTTTAAAGAGTATGATGTTGTAGGGGTATCTGGTTCAGATACACATTGCCTCCATTAGGGGTACCAAAATATTTAGAGGTAAAGCTAATTTAGATCAATTTTGCTATCAGAAATTGACTAAATTTATATTTAATACTTTAAATGAATTAAAGTTACTCGATGGGGCACCACCTATTCACTTAGGAATAGGAAAAGATAGCAAATCATAGTTAATCAGTCTCATAAAGTTAACAAATTATCAATTTGGAACATTGATTATTAATTATGAATATAATTATAATCGAATTACCTTATTAATATTTAGTAACGGTTGAAGGAATTTTGAGTTCTTTCCATAGCAGAGGTTAGCAAATCACTCATTCATGTGCAACATTAAAGGGAGAAGCATATTAATCCAAAAACATATTTATTCTAAATAAAGCAAAGCAAACAGAACACACAATAACTAATCTAAAAGACTATTTACAGTGGAAATGTGGGTGAGAGAATGTGTAACAAAATGGCTGCCGAAAGGCGGTCATTTAAATAAATCAAAATGGCGGAAGCCCTTTTGTTCTTGAAGAACAATAGACCATGCGGTCTTGAAGGTCTATGTGTTGTAGGAAGCCAAATTAAAGTATATTTCATGTGGATTAGTGTGTGAGCAAATCAAATGAGTTATAGTTAATTTACATGTACAACTTGAGATATGTAGAGCAACATTAATCATACAACTTCAAGTGATCTAACTACACAAAATATCCCAACAAATATACTTAAACACACAACAGATCAACACCATTGATTAAAGCTTAACACACTTGTTCTTGCTTACTAACTGCCCAGTACTATACCACACAGTCCAGAGTTGAAAGGGGAAAACAGCACTCCTTTTGAGGAAGAATCTGGTTCCTGGTTGGGTTTTGTGGTTGTAGCGTTGTTTGCTGTTGGCTCCAGAAGCTTGGTGAGGGTCTCTGTGATTATGTCCAGGATAGATCACAGGCAGGAAACTTAGAAGCGTGGTGGCGGGCCCACTTGGTTTGGGCCTCACCGGGCTTCTCTTAGAGCTGGAGACAGAGAGAAGTCTGATCTTCCTCCTGGAAGATCAGACCAGGACAGCAGGCATGCTGTTCCTTAGGGAGTTGAGAAGGGAAGAGGGAGAAGGGGTGGCTGCAGGACACTTTTGTGTCTCAACCTGGAAGTTGTATTTCCTGTTGGTATCAGCCAATGAGACGCATTTAGGTATCTCCAGATACCTGTGGGGGTGGGGGTCGTTTGTCTTTGTTTGGAGGGGGACAAAGAACGACCTCCATCTTGAAGCATGGAGAGAATTTGTTGACAATTCTCACTGAATTCAGTCTTTAATCCAAATGAATCTTCTGGAGTAGCTGTGAGCCCTACAATGTAAGTTGAAAGGCCTCTCTCTCTCTCTCTCTCTCTGTTTATTTAGGGCCATTTCTTTTAGCTGTACAGTCTAAAATACAAAATGTCCTTGTTATGATAGGATGCAGATGAAGGTAGTGTGGCACAGGACCTTGCTGAACAAGAGATGAAAATCTACAGCATCCAGACCAGTCTGTCAGAAGGTACAGAGGACATCGGATTCGTGATAGACGGAACAAAGGTCCTGACCGCTCTGGGTAACTTTCCAAGGGCTTGTGCCATGCTCATTGGTTTGATGTATGCAGTGAATCTCGCATACCCCAAGGAGCTCATGTACACTTTTGAAGCCTTTCAGAAACTCTTCCTTGAACTGGATTGTTCAAAGCTTTCCCCAAAAGTGAACAGCCTCAAGAGCAAGCTACAGGCTTAAGAAAGTGACCTTAAAGGGACCCTACTCTAGAGTGCTCAGTAATTCTGTGCTGCAGTTAAGTGTTTAAATCTCGTTCAGAATAAATATGTTATCCATACTCATTTGAAGGTGGTTATACTTTGGACTTTAAACTGGCACAAGTAAGTGTTTTTGTAGCTTGGAAGCCAGAAGTAATAAGCAAATGATAATGCTGCATTATTACCAGGACAGTGAGAGTTGTGTTTTGAAAACACAAAGCTCCTTGATGGACTAACACTCAGCCACCAGCTTGGGTCATGCTGTATGTATGCCAGTGACACAGGCCACAGAGGCAAAACCAGACACTCCTTTGGTTTTTCATGATTCTTCAGTTTTTTTTGCAACACCACCTCACTGCTCCATTATGAAGATGGACAATATTCTGCTGGGGCTTTACCTCTGTTTTGTGCCACTGTTAGTTGTGAGCACAAGTTATTCTGATTTGACACTGAGGAAGTTAACTGTACGATTGGCCTGCCTCAAACAGCAAGTGCCTTTTTCTCCAGAAATACTGTATCACTCTGCTTACAGGTCACACAGTTCATGCCATTCTGGAAACATTTTTTTGGAAATATAGATCATCTGTTTGTTCTGATTGTTGAACTTTTGTAGGAATTGTTAAGTCACTGTCACATGGTTTACTTAGAGGCATTGTCTGAGTTTCAGTGCTGCAGTTAATTACTCTTCAGGTGTGTTCATAAAAAAAACCTGTCATACTCATTTAAGGGACTTGCTGCTGTGATTCTGTTGTGTACACTAGGGACACATATGGTGTATGCTTTAATAGAGGTATTTGAATTTGGACAAATTCATGCTTTGAGTGCATCTTAAAGGGATAGTTCAACATTTTTGAAAATTGGCTCATTGCCATAATCCCTATAGTCATAACAGTAGGTTTGTTTCTTTCATTTGTCAGTGCAAGCTATTTTTAGAACGGCGGAGAGCAGCCTGGAGCTGCTCAGAGCTACGCTACGGAGGCTAATGGAATGTCTTGGTTTCCCTCATCAAACTCATCAAATACACAACCAAAAAACTCCAAAACATTGTGGTGGACAAGTTGAGACCTGCACATTCAATACGCTATGAGATAATAATGGAACATACGAGACGGCTCTACTTAGAGCAAATCAAGTCATATCATTTCTTATAATTAATAATTATTCATGATAATTATTAATAATTCTTATAGCCATCTAACCACACTTTTGAACCGTGAGATTCACATAAGTGTTGGTCAGGTTCATCCCTACATATTTTGTATCCTTATGGGAGGGGTAGCATTTACGATAACGCCCTTTTATTAACATATTTGACGCCCTGTGCAAGGTCATCATTTATTCATAAGAGAGCCATTCTTAATTCCCAACATTAATGGTGCCCCGTGTTGGAGGCAATTTGTATCTGTAACCAGAAACCCCTACACAGGATGTTTCAGTGACCCATGGAATGTGGATATTTGTCCCTTAAAGGCCTACTTGGTAGTTTGGAGCTCCCAGAGCTCCCCCCTTGTGGTTTTTATTTCACAACACTGTCATAAAGAAACTCCCTCGCAGCACCCCTCTCTTTTTCTAGTGACTTTTAAGGTTCCGGCAGGCAGAATAAAAAACATGGCGGACAGTCCTCTCATTTTTTGTGAAAAAAATCAATATTTTGACTTTGTTTCTGCATAAAAATGGATTTTGATCACATGTCTAGCGAGAAATATATGTTTTATTTTCTAAATATTCACTCAGTGAATGTACATAATCACTTTGTGGCAAAGATCTCGCCGGAAAAAGACGATCCGCTGTGTTTTATTTTGTAATCTACCGGATGTGCTGTGTGATCTCATTGAATCGCGCTTCACTGTAAATGGCCCGGACTCTGCTCTCCTGTTTTAGTTAAAATATCTTCATTAAACAAACATTGTTGTCTTTTTTTTAGCATAGATAATATACATACAGTATATCTATTTATTAGACAGTGTGTGATATTCGATATATTGGGTAGAAATAGGTTTTCACAACCCTAATACGGAAGAACTACAAAACGTCACTGGTGTCGACATAAGTACTGAAGAGAGGTCTAGGGAGTTGTAGTTTTTTTAATAAAACAGGGTTTCCCCTAAAATTGGAAGTTGGAAATACTTAATTAGTGGCTTTCCAGGGGTTTGAGGGGATTCCAATCACATTTTTGGCATCAGAATTTAAATATTGTCTTGTTCAATGGAGGATTTTTAATTTTTTCAGCATATCCTAAAGCCCCCCCACTCCCACCCCTTAGTGACTATGCTCACATTATAGTCCATGTCAACACCTTTCTATAACAGTTGGTCTCATGTCTGTAACCCTTTTTGTCCCTTTTTGTAACCCTTTTTGAAATTGATATATGTTACTCTCCAGGCCAAGACCTTTCCGGTGATGTATTTGGTTTAGCTCTATGACAAAGTTTTATTTTTTCACATCTCGCACTCGGAGCACTCAAAGGGCTGTGGGAATCTAAGTCTGTTAGGACAGATTTCCAAGGTTTGAAAAAAATCCACAAGAACAGAGAAATGTGTTCTCTCTCTCGGCTGCAGGAGAAGAGAAGCCCTCCGAGAGAGAACACATTTATCTGGTCTTGACACATCATCTGGGCAGAGCTTTTCTTTTGTGTGGTGTCCGACAACTATTGTGTGATTGGTCAGAAATTTGAATGTGCTGCAGTGGGAGGGCCCTATGAGGACTTCCCACGAGTTCTGCACTTGAGTTTCTCTTGAAGTATGAAATGTCCTGGCCAGAACTAACTTTGTTCTTGTTCTTCCAAGAACCTCAAGTAGCAAGAAAAAAAATCTCTGTTTTTGAAAATATGTATTTAAATGCAGTGTCCAAACCTTGCTCCCTTTGTTATTTTTAATTATTATTCCTGTAAGCTTATCCTGCAATTCCCCGAATCAAAAATGGTGTCCAGCTTTGATCTCCACCTGTATGACTTGCCTCTTCTACAGCAGACCCTCGAGAAAGAACTTCCTGCACACAAGAGGGATGCTCTGCTGTTGGCCATGCCCAACATCAGCCTGGAGGTCATCAGGAAGAAGAAAGAGGCTTTACAAACTAAAATAAAGCTCTTCGCCTCTGTGTCTGCACTTGCAGCAACTGCACCCATCCCTGGGCTCTCTTGTGCTGCTGATTTGATAATGCTGGCTGCTGTCATTAAAGGGTACCAAGTTTGTTTTGGTCTTAACACTGAGTCACTGCAGAATCTTGCTTGTCGTACAAAAGTGCCTTTGGAGGATCTCAGAGCAGTGCAGATCAAATAATGATTAAATAAAAACCTCATCTTCTCCGTCTACCTCGCTCAGTTGTTCATTTTCTATTTCTGTTGTCTTTCTCTTTGTTGAGAAAAAAACTACATGTGCTACCTTTTCTCTTAATTTCTGTAAAATTCAAAGTAACTTTTAATCAATATTAGCGTTTGTAGCCTACTTTACACAGAACTAACGTCAGACCTAGCTAACATTACATGTATAGTTAACGAAATAACTTTCTTCATCCAGATTTTTATAATCTCAAAACCAGCATTGTAACTATGCTAGCACTGTGCTTTCATTATAATTTAATTTCTTGACAGATAGTTAATCAGTTTTTACCTCTTTCCTCCCGTCTCTTCTCTCCTCGCGACTCCTGGCTCCCTCGCTTCGCGCCACTCAGTTTTCAAAACAAATCAGTCTCTAGCCGGCCGCTCTGACGTTAACTCGTGCTGCATTCACTGCAGTCGGACATTGGACATTCGCGCTCGTAAATGTCAAATCGGACGTAACTTTTCTTTTAATTCGTTGCTGCCAACTGGGGTGGCTGCAAGTTCAAAGAAAAGAGATGTTTTCAGTGAAATTACATGGCAAGTTAAACTTAAATATTGTTTAAAACGTGTAACAGATGTGATGACTTGTTTAAAAAAATGAAGCTGTGGTGATTAGTACAAATGTGATATGATTAATTTCAAAATGTTAATATTCTGGAGTCCATGAAAGCACCAGCACATTACTACTTTATGACGTCACAATATAAAATCTAAAGGATTGGCTTAAACTACAATCTTGTTTTTGATTGATGGTGACAGTAAAAAGAAGAGATTTAATATATTTAGCATAAAAAAGATGTTATCCTCATTTTACCTTTATATATATTATATTTGCAACCAATTTCAACATTTAGAAACTTTAACTCACATGTGATCTATCCACTTCATTCCTATGACTAAAACTAATTTGCACATGTATTCCAGCCACTTTATGTATTTGCACTCAGCAGTTTTGGTCTCCATGTGAAGTGATCTTACATACATGCTGACATTTACTTCCAGTGTCTCATATTATAGTTGGTATAAACATTGGTCTTGTAATGGAAGCACCGGCGAACCACTTACAAAATGGTGACTGAGAAATATAAATGTTTTTAATAAGTTTGACAAAGTAAGAATCATAATTTTAATTTTTTCAATATCATACGAGGTCAGTTTAGCCCAATCCCAGTTATTATATATAATAATAAATGATGACGTAATGACAGCATATGTCAACTAGATGGCAAACAAACAGAAAACTTGGTTTCATTCAATCAAAATGAGTAATTTCAGCTCTATTTCAGATTAAAATACAGTATTTATACAATAGGCATCACATGACATGATAAAAGGGTTTATGAGACTATATGGATACAGGTGTCATGCCTATGATATAAGTAACACATGGAAATACATATTGTGGATAAATGAGAAACACTATCAACATCAGTACTAAAATGTATGGTGATACAATCGTGATGAGACGATGAAGACATGCAGGTGAATGGCTGTCTGTCTGTCTTTATGTGTCAGCCTAATGTCAGCTTGGGTTGCCTCCAGCCCCCCATGAGCAACGTTCAGATAAGTGGTTGGGGTTAATGAATGAATGAATGATTTCTAAGTGTATTAATCCTGTATTTCATTTGATGACATTTTGTTGTAGTCTCTCACTGTGACCACTTAACAGAAGTGAACGCTCATCACAACCATCTAAGACATGATACATACCAATACCATACTAGTGTACAATTAAATATGCTAGAAAAGGTCTTAGTATGTCATGTAGAGGACACAGGTGTGCCACAAGTGTGCATTTGGATATATGAACTGAATTTAATTCAATTGTTCCAGCATTTTCTTAATTTCAACCCTCGAAATGGAGGTTCTCTTTGTTTCCCCCAAACAAAGAGATCCAACCCCCATCATAAACCATACCACCACTTCCCCAACTCCAGGTGTGGATCTGCATATACCTGAGGTGTATAAGCCTCACTGGCTGGTGAGACAAAGAACATGTATTTCAGGGAAACACTCCCAGTTTAAGACAAAAGTCTCCTCCAGACCCTCCCATTCTCTGGGTCTGAAGGGAGACAACATGCTCTCCTCTCCACCTGGTCTGCCCGGAGGCAGGCTGTCTCCCCTCTCCTGCAGCCTCCAAACGAACAGACCCTGCTGCTTTAACATCCTGCTGTGACAGACAGGGATCCTAAGCCATAGATTGTTGTCTTTATTTCCTCATATGGAGGCTTCACTGGTTCCTGTAAGGGAGATGACCTTTAACAAAGGGAGGCGTGTTTGTGCCTTTTAGACTTTTTCAATTTACAGTCCATGTTTAACTCCTCACTGTCTGTGCTCAGCATTATCTCTAGATCAGAGAAAATAGCCTGTCATCACTGGTCACCATTAAAAACTGTTTATTGTCAGTCAAATGATAACATAGAATTATAAGGTGTTATGATATTTCAATTGTTAAATGGTGATGTAGTTTCTATTTTTAGGAGCTTGTTTTAGTTTGTTAATGAAATACAGACACAGCAGGCTGTGTAAGATTTTGTTAATATATACTGGATTCAGTCTGGTCTCCTGAAAAAGAATGAACAAAGTACAGCTGAGTTGCAAATACGTACTAACATGAGGAAAAGTGAAGATTTTTCTTTCTTTTCACAAGAGAATAATGTGCCACTCACTTGCCAGCACATTCCCAGTGTGACTTTGATGACAACATGAATTCCCACTACTGCAGGCAAGTGTTTGCTGAGGATATGGGGACACTAATTCACCATCTAGTCTCAGTGGTAATTATCTGATCAAGAGATGTTCTCTGACTTACAGTCTTCTGGCACTATATTTAGCTCACTGTTCTCTTTCTGTTTCCTAGTCAACAAACTTGTTTGTATTGTTTGATGGCCTGCATACCTGTACAGTTTGTACTGCCGCACCCATCAGATATTTGTAGGTGCATCTCTTATACAACACTGATGAAAACAGGCCACACCAATGCACACCTACTAATTAATTCTTTAACCCCTTAGCATTCCTGCAAATTAACCTTAGATGCTTTTTAAAAAAAAAGAAAGACATAGGCCTACCAAAGTAAATTGAAAGGTGTTCTTTGATAGTTTGGAGAAAATATGTGGTGATGGTCACATTTGAAAGGTAACACTCTGGAGTTTATTCCCAAGGAGTCAGAATAATTGTAACTGTTATTCAGTGATGGAAATGGAAAGTTTGAAACACACTGAAATATTGGTCCATGCCTCACTGGGTCCGTCCGCTACCACAAGTGCAAGCACAAACGCACGCACACACACACACACACACACACACACACACACACACACACACACACTCACACACTTCAGAGATGAATAAAGATTCTCTAAACCAGCCACCATGGCACGCGTGAAGACGCCTCACATGGGAATGAAGGCTGGGAACAATAAACCTGCTGCTGTGAAAAAAGTTTAGACTAACGTTACACACTTTCTGTCAACAAGGAGCAGAGGAGGTCTGAAAGACAGCGCTCCGTGTGAACGCGAGGAGGAGGGGAGCGTCAGTCAGATCACTCATAAACAATCACTCTGATAAAACACCCAAAACAGAGTGAGTCATGGAGAAGACATCCCGTGGGTAGAAACCAATGAAATGTGGTGATGTAGTACCATCACCTGATGTTATGTGTTTTTACGTGTGCCATGGTGGCTGGGTCCTTCTCCCCTGGGTCCCTATTTATTTATTTTTATCCATGGCCGTAATACGCCGTCGTAGTAGACGATCCTGGTGATAAATATTTAATATCCCAGAACATGATTGTGTCCGCTGAACACCGGCCAATGTTTTATTAGGTTGGATGATTAAGGTAAAATGTAAATGATGTCACTCAGCAATGATCAGCCTCACGTGGGACTGATTAAAATGACAAACAATGTAAAAGTGTTTCTTGCTGACGGACAGACTCTCTATTGTTTTTGTCTTTTTTACTTTAATAATATCCATAATAAATCTGAATGGTGGAAATAACAGATCACGAAAGGAAAAAAAGCTTCTAGAGCGATCTTTCTTTTAATTTATTATAAATGTAGAAAGATGTTTGTGGTCTTTTTGTTGTTCAGAGCCACAATAAAACAGATTTTAACTACACGGTGAATCATATAAATAAAATCTAAAACTTGTGGTGACACATTTGAGTTTATTCTGTGACCTGTCTTCACTCTGGTTTGAAACTACAGTGATGTTGATGTATCAGATCAGTCCGATCAGCTGCAGCGTCTAATCAATAACCGATGTCCAGTCAGGGGGCGGGGCCACCGCTTAAAGACTTCCGCATAGGATGCTCTCATGTATCCTCGCTTGTGGCTCCTCCAATATGCCTCTCCTCTATCCTCAGAGCACAAATAAGAGCTTTGGGATCGTTGTAAAGATGGCGCACGCAAAAGAACTTCCAGTTCAAGCGAGGATAGAGGATAGAGGAGACATAAAATGAGGGACATGGGATGTACCCATAGTCTCACCATCTCCTTTTCCATTTAGTGTCTTCTAGTGTGTTGGTTTTTTTGCCCTGGGTCGTTATTAAACCCAGCTCCCCCTAATCCACAACTATGGTCCATATCTCACCATCCTAACATCTTTAGGTTTTCCTTGGGTACATTTCATAGCAAGTTCACACACAGAGCAGTCACAATATCTTTGTATAACTGGCAGGCTTTAAGCAGTGGTTGAGGAGAAGGTGCCAAGCAAGACCAAATCCATGATGTGTTAACCAGAGCCCGTCTGAAGCAGCCTGTAAAAAAATCAATGCTTTTTAACAACTTTGAATCAAAGTGCTCGACAATGACTTGAATTAACATCAATGATTAACTAATATAGATACACATTCGAACACAAACAGCAGTAGCTGCTTCAGGGCTCAGATTTAAGGCTAGGGTGAAAGGGAAGGGGGCTAAATGACTCTCCAGAGCTTGGCTGGATTTCTGCAAGTCATGCCCTTTTTCACAGGTGTCCTCTGACCTCAAGATATCTGAATGAAAATGTGTTTCTTTTGTTAAATGACAAATGTTTTTAATACCAAATCACAATCATGTGTAAACAAATGCAATAAACACAAAAAATGCTGCAGCAACTTATGAGATATAATATAACATGGCCTTCTTATGCTTTGAACACTCTTTATACCTCAGTATAGGCGCCTAACAGAAAAAAAGTGTCTATTACATATTAATATCCATAACGCAGAATGCACTTCACGGAGGAGCAGCAAAGTCTGGTAGCTCTCTACTATCTGTCTTGCTGATATCTCCACATGGATGACAGAACACCACCTTCAGCTCAACCTCTCTAAGACTGAGCTTCTAGTCATCCCAGCCCACCCAGCCCTATATCAGCCTATCAAACAAGCTCTGCACGGAACCTGGGTGTCATGATTGATGATCAACTGACCTTCAAGGTTCATGTGACCAAAACTGCCCAATCGTGTCGATTCTCCTTGTACAACATCAGGAAGATCAGACCCTACCTGACCAAGCAATCCACACAACTCCTGGTTCAGGCCCTCGTGACATCACGTTTAGACTACTGTAACTCTCTGCTGGCAGGTCTTCCTGCATGCACCGCCGAACCTCTGCAGATGATCCAGAACGTGGCGGCGTGTCTGGTCTTCAACCAACCCAGGAGAGCACATGTCATGCCGCTTCTTATCTTTCTGCACTGGCTACCAGTCGCAGCCCGCATCAAATTCAAAACTTTGTCTCTCGCTTACAAAACAGCTGGCACAGCTCCTGCATATCTGAACTCCTTTGTTCAGGTCCATAAACCCTCCCGTCCACTATGCTCCTCCAGTGAAAGACGTCTGGCCCCTCTGCCGCTGAAGGCCTCTGTGTCTCAAACCAGACTCTTCTCCTCTGTTGTGCCCCGGTGGTGGAACGAACTTCTAAACTCCATCCATTCCATTGAGTCCTTCTCAATCTTTAAGAAGAGACTGAAGACCCTACTCTCTACTGAACACCTCACTCATGATCTACACTGATGACTAAGACAAGTATCGTACTGACCGCACTTGCGACCTATAAAGCACTTGTGTCCTAATGGATTCGAACTTAACCCATGGCACTTCCTCTTGTGTTTCTTGACTTCATCCTTGCTTGTGTTTTATTACTCTCATTTGTACGTCGCTTTGGATAAAGAAGAAAGCACTTGCATTCTAACAGGACTCAACTTAGTCCATGCCACTTATTCTTGTTTATTCTTGTGTTGTTTCTTGACTTCATCCTTGCTTGCATTGTATTATTTCTTAATGTACTTTGTTTTGGATAAAAGTGCCTGCTAAATGACATTGTAGCCATAGCCATAGACTGTATCAAGAAAAATAAAGAAAATACAGAAATGTTGATAATGAAAGTTAACTAAATGTGTGCACCCAAATAGATAACGCAAATAAAGTGTATGTTATATGAACTCAAAACTGTGTCCAGTAATTTATGTGTAGATACAATGAAAGAAAAGGGAGCTTAAAGTGAAAGAAACAAAGAGTTACCACCACTTTACTGTGTGGCTGCAGGTGTGGCTATCACAGGCTAAAACCCGCTCTTGATCAGCTAGAAAAACTGGTTAAATAAATGAGTGCCAGCACGTCACAGGTTTGAGCTCTGAAACAAACACCCTCCCTCTCTGCATTTCTTAGAAACCATGTGCTTTCACTGAAAATGTGGATATGTGAGCGATGCTGATTGGTCTCCATCATCACAGCAGGACATTTTCATTGGTCACTTTATTGAGCGTCTAAGGGGCTGAACTCTGTACAACTGTAAAAGTACAACAGCCCAGAAACAGAAGGTAACTTTTCCTCTGGAGCAGCAACGTTTCAAGTTCTTCATACGGTAAGACTTATTTGTTAACTTTTTTAAAAATATTTACTTATGGTTATAAGACATATTTAAAGTTGCAAAATACATAGTATTGTTCATTACATTTTCCTGTTCATGACTTCTAAAGTTACATCTGATTAAATTTCGGTCAAAACTTTTCTGTTTCCATCACTGCAGTTTTGTCCAATGTAACACACTTTACACAGTTTTACATCATTATATATTGAGGTTACAATTGGTATTTAAGGCATTTAAATGATCTCTTTTATCTTTGCTTATTGATATCAGAAATGAATTAATGTTGACCAGAGCTGACAGGCTATTTCCTCTGATCTAGAGATAATGCAGAGCACAGACAGTGAGGAGTTAAACATGGACTGTAAACTGAAAAAGTCTATCAGGCACAAACACGCCTCCCTTTGTTAAAGGTCATCTCCCTTACAGGAACCAGTGAAGCCTCCATATGAGGAAATAAAGAGAACATCTTGAAAGCTAATAAATACTCCACAAGAACAGAGAAATGTGTTCTCTCTCTGAGGGCTGCAAGAACAGAATGACGTTATTCAGAATTTTTTTCTTGTGTGGTGTCCGATAACTATTGTGTGATTGGTCAGAAATTTGAATTTGAATGTGACGTGTGCTGCAGTGGGAGGGCCCTATGAGGACTTCCCAGGAGTTCTTCATCTGAGTATCTTTTAATGTATGAAATGTCCTGGCTAGAACTAACTTTGTTCTTGTTCTTGCCACCTTGAGTAGCAAGAACAAATTTCTCCCCCTGCCTGTCACAGCGGGATGTTAAAACCATCATTGTCCAAAAAAAGGTGGAGAATCTACAAATCATCTGTTAATCAATCTGTAACTCAGGAATTAATAGATCTCTGCTCAAGTCAAACTTCCGGGTCACATAAACCCGACCAATTAAATATTAAAATCAAATTCAGTCCTGGTGAATAATCCGTGTATCATTCGTTCTTTCCATTTTCAATTGGCAATCAAAATCAAATAATGAAAAATTGTCTGGTTATTTTGTTATTTGTTGTCTATTATAAAATGAAAAAAATGCTTGTTTTTTCATATTTCAATCTTAGGCTCAGATCAAAAATACAAAATGAAAAACGGGCACCAGGACGGAATTTGATTTTAATATTTAATTGGTCGGGTTTACGTGACCCGGAAGTTTGACTGTGGTCCAGTGAGCCGTCACTCGCTTCTCTGTAGTCAAACCCTCCGTCCCTATATAATAATAATAATATTTATAATGTAGTGACCCGTATTGTGATATTTATGGTAAATTCATTGAAACTGCTCTAAGCGAGCTGACATGAAGGATGAACACTTTACTGTCATTCTTTCTCACTTTTTCCAGTATAAAACTCTTACCAGCAGAGAGGAGATGAAGTATTAACTTTACATGAACACACCACACGTGAAATAATTAAATTGCATCGCGCCGAAAATGTATTAGATGTGTCGACGTGCGGTTTTTAGTTTTCAGAATGAAGTGTTACACAACCAGGCCCAAATACCAGATCAATATGGAAATAAGATTAATTGCATGATATTCACAGAACTGTTCACTGTGGATTTTTCTTTAAAATATACAGTAAAAAATTACATTATATCAAGAAATTATTAAAATTAAAATGTCTGTTTCCAGTCGCTAATTCAACTTCAGGTACATTCTGGAGCAGCTGTTCTCAACCTTGGGGTTGGGACCCCAATTGGGGTCGCGAGATGATTTCTGGGGGTCGCCAAATCATTTTGGAAGTCAGCTCTGTCCACACTGTGTTAAAGTGTTCATGTGGTAATGTGTTTTAGTCTTTTTGGTAATTTAATGTCTTTTTTTGATCATTTTGTGTTTTTTGGTCATTTTGTGTTTTTTTTTTTAGTAATTTTGTGTCTTTTCTGGTCATTTTGCGGTCAATTTGTGTCTTTTTTGGTCATTTTGTTTCTTTTTTTTGAATTTTGTTTCTTTTTTTTGAATTTTTTTTTCTTTTTTGGGTTATTTTGTCTCTTTTTTGGTCAATTTGTGTCTTTTTTTGGTCATTTTGTGTCTTTTCTGGTCATTTTGAGTCTTTTTTGGTCATTTTGATTACTTTTTTTGGTCGTTTTGTTTCTTTTTAGGGGGATCTGAACTGTGTGGAATATCAGTTTAAAATGCACTTGAATATTTACTGTACAGTAAATATTCAAGTGCATTTTATTATGAATTCTAATATAATGTAATATTTTACTGTGAAGTCTATATCCAAATGTGTTTTATTTATTTTTTTAAATTCCATAGTGAACAGTTCTGTGAATATCATGCAATTAATCTTATTTCCATATTTATCTGTTTTTTGGCCTGGTTGTGTAACTTTATTCTGAAAACTGAAAACCGCATGTCGACCCAACAAATACATTTTCGGCGCGACGCAATTTGGTGGTGTGTTGATGTAACGTTAATACTTCATCTCCTCTCTGCTGGTAAGAGTTTTGTACTGAAAAAAAGTGAGAAAGAATGACGGTAAAGTGTTTATCCTTCATATCAGCTCGCTCTGAGCAGTTTCAAACAAAATAACCAATTTTTCATGATTTGATTTTTGATTGCCAATTGAAAATGGAAAGAACGAATGATACACAGATTGAGAAGTAACCAGTCGGTCCCATTTGTATTGTTGCATAGTCTCCTTGGCTGGCTTAAAGTCCCACCATGATGTCTGAGTTTCCATCAATGTAACGGTTATTCTAGTGTAGTGCCTGACTATAAATTGGACAATATATTAGTGGAGTAACCAGTCTGCCACTACTATTATGGTATTATTGGTATTATTGGTTTCCCCTTGATTTCTATTTTAATTTTATTTTTATGAAAGTGAATTTTTCTTTTCCTTTTCTTCTTCACCTTCCTTCACCTACTTGACCTTTGTTGTACTAGGATTTTTGGCTCCCCTTTTTGCATCCCTTTTGTTGGGGAGATTGGTAAAGGCCTAAGTCCTGACACAGGGACCCTTGCATATATGTACAGTATGTGAATGTTGGAAGTGATTGCGTTGCGGATGGACCAGAATGGTTTAAATAGACTCAAGGGACAGAGAAATGTTTTCCATCAGAAGGCTCAGTTGGTAGGGAAGTGTGAGAACTTTTGAAAATAATGTTGTTAGAGAAGAGAAAGAATAGAGATAAAAAAAAAAACATAAATTGAATGAGATATATGTCAGCAGGATATCAGTATTGTGGGAATATGGTATCCGCATATATCACCTCCTCACAGCAGGGGGTGGAGTGTCTGTGTAATTCTGTACTCATCTTTTTATGCCAAAGTGATGCGGTGTGTTTGAGGTTATGTTGCTCATAATGTTGTTCATAATGAAACAGAAGAGGGGGAAATATTTAATGACTTCTAAAGATTTAGTTTACATGTAAGATCTTTGTCTGTTTTTAAGATTGTATGTGCATGATGTTAGATCATTGTCTTACTGCATTTTTTTTTTACTATTTCCTATAAAATAATGGTAACTTTTAATTCTCTATTTCTCCAGTTTTCAAAGATCACCATGGAAGATCCACTTGACAACAAAGCAGCTGAAGACATTAAAGAAGCACTAGAAAACAATAATCAAGCCTTAGCTGTAGCAAAGATCCAGGAGTATTTGGAGAAGAAGAAAAATACTCCACTAAATATTGCCGTCACAGGAGAGGCAGGCTCTGGTAAATCCTCCTTTGTTAATGCCTTTAGAGGCTTAGATGATGGTGATGATGGAGCTGCTCCCACTGGTTGTGTAGAAACCACCATGGAGGTTACAGCATACCCCCATCCTAACTTTCCCAACGTCACACTGTGGGATCTTCCTGGTATTGGCACCACCAAGTTTCCAGCTGACAAATACCTGAAGCATGTTGGATTTGAAAGGTTTGACTTCTTCATCATCGTCTCATCTAATCGATTCAGAGAAAATGATGTGAAGCTCGCTCTGGAGATCCACAAGATGAAGAAAAAGTTCTACTTTGTTCGCTCAAAGATCGACAATGACTTACGTGATGAGGAAAGAAGGATGAAGAAAAAGAAGTCACAGTTCAATGCTGAAAAGACTCTCAAAGAAATCAGGGAAAACTGCACTCAAGGTAAGTGACTTACAGTCTGTAATCATTTCTGTAATAATAACAGAGAATAATTACAAGATGTCCATAATTAAAGCCGTTGTTAGACAGTCCTGATTTCTTTGTTCAGAGATCCCAGACTTTAGACAGGTTTACATTCTACAGGTGGTTAGTTAGAGAAACTAGTCTGCACAAAGGCCCATACAACAGTCAGAGACCTTCTGGTAGTGACCTGCAGGCACCTGCAGTTGGTGCCAAAACATCTACACAAATAATAATACAATAACATGTGTCTTGAGATATGCACATGATGTTGTACCTTTTGAAAGCTGTAATTATTTTATCTGTCTTGTCATTGTTTTATTCTTTTTGTGACACAGGTCTTCAGCAACAACATGTGGAGTCTCCACAAGTCTTCCTGGTGTCCAGCTTTGATCTCCACCTGTATGACTTCCCTCTTTTGGGGAAAACCTTAGGGAGAGAGCTTCCTGCACACAAGAGTCATGCTCTGCTGTTGGCCATGCCCACCATCAGCCTGGAGGTCATCAACAAGAAGAAAGAGGCTTTCCAATCCGTTATAGAACCTTGGGCTCTTCTTAGTGCACTTGGAGCAGCTATACCAGTTCCTGGGCTTTCTTTAGTCCTTGATGTGGAAGTGTTGGTTGGTGCTGTCACAGGATACGTAATTGGGTTTGGTCTTGATGACCCATCACTGCGTTCCCTCGCTAACAGATCAAATGTGCCATTGGATGATCTGATGAAGATCATTGTTTCACCACTGGCTGCAAAAGAAACAACCCGTGATCTTGTCATGGAGGTTATTCTTTCATTTGGAAGTGCAGCTGAGTTAACGACAGCAGAAGTAGTGTTCAGGTGGATTCCACTAATTGGAACCCCAGTAGCAATGGTCTCCTCTTCTGTCTTCACCTACAAAATTCTAAACAAGATCCTTGACATGCTTGCTGAGGATGCACAGAGAGTGTTTGAACGGGCCCTGGGTTTGAAGACTCCAGTGTGAAATTCTAGTTCATTCAAGTTAACGACATTCAATGGCACGTTTGAAAATTACATGTACAAAATAACTTTTGAATTATTTCCATGAGTAGTTGCCTTGTGAGTGCAGTTAGTTTTGATATACATAATCTTTACAAATCATAATCTTGAATTCTAGCTGCACATTTTAGCGCACAGTGCATCATACGTTTTGTAGTTGATCACTCCATCCAATATAAATGCAGATACTAATAAAAACATTGTTTAGCTTAAAGTGGGTATTAACTAACCACTGTCTTTGTCCACACAGTCAACATCAGCCCCTGTCACAAATCAAAGACATGTTGACAGTCTGTCTCGCAGACACACAAAGAACACACACACACACACACACACCTGACTTGACAACTAACGTTACTATATAACTGCAATTAAACTTCACTACACTGCATGTTATTGTAATTTAAGCGCCCTGACAGAGTGTTTATCTCATTCTTGAGTCCAGGCGCATCATATTCACATTAGGTAGGTTTACGCTGCCTGCTGACACCTTGATCACGGTCACCCATGAATATTAAGTAGCCATGTGGCAGTCTCTTCACAATATGATTCCATCAGACCTTATATCTACACTGCTTAACCAAAGTCGGCAGAGCCAAAACCAAAGAAAAGGCTGGATCACTAACATGCTGCTGCTGCAATATGGAAGTGAGAGAGCGAGAAGAGGTCACCACCTCCTCTTTATAACCTTCCCTTAATCAGCCTCACTGATTCCACCTGAGGGAAAGCACAAGACACAAATTACTGACAGGCTCATGACAACAAGAGGGGGGTTAGCTGGATAGATGATGTTCATTACAACCAACAGAGATTCATCACCTACACGAGTGAAATCCTGAAGGCATTTGGTGAGCAGCTACAAAATCTACATTTTCTGGGTCAAGGAACCATTTAAAACTATTGAGAATATCACTAGATGATTATTTGATCAAATAGATATGTTCATTTTCACCCAGACTGGTAGGTCTTCAAGTGCTGCAGCAGGGAATCCTGAGTTGAAAATGTTTGGATTCTATGTTGACAAGATCAACATTTTGAACCAAAAAGAAACAAAGAAAAACCAACATAAATGTGATTTTGTGTGATCTGTTAGAAATAATCTGTTTTCTGTCTCTGTGGATGGGGATCACTATCTGATTGACTAGGTCACTATCTATGCTGCGTAATTCACTAACTGTGTATGTAACCTCTCTTTATGCATTTATAGATTAATCATGTAAGATGCTTTTGATACAATGATCATGTGCCAATATTGTTTTAAAACTATGATTACTCTAGATACATGTATTCAATCAGCTTAAACTTAGTAAGATTCTATCATAACAAGAAGATATATTTTATGTTTGGTATGTTATGTGAATATTGCAAAATCTGTGTTCCCACCAATATCTCTGCTATCAAGTCATAACAAGGCAGGAGGTTGTGTTGAATGTTTTGGGAACAGGTCAGGTCATGGACATGATGTGCTGAGCAGAAAGATAACTGTCTTCTCTGCTTGGTGACATGACGTGTCCTGATATTGATTAAAACTGACGAATCAACAGTTCGAGAGGGACGCACCTTCTGGAGAGTTCTACCGACATTCTCAGTAACATTGTTAGGCTATAAAACTGGGTTTCAGGGACAGAAGGGGGTCCAGACCTCATGAACTGATCCGCCTTTTTTGTGTAAATCAGGGAAGTGATGTTTGAACTCAGAGACTCTGTAACTAAACATGTTTTGACGTATTGTAATAAAGTGAAGTTAAACTGAGAACTTGGACGTCTCCTGCTCATCATTCCCCATCAAACGATCTGTGCAGAGAAATTGGTGAGAGGATTTACTGTTGGAGTCAGAAAATTTAATTTAAAGGTTTCCTCAATGCATTTCTCAACAGATCCTGTCATCCAACTCTTTTTTTGGTCATTTTGTCTTTTTTTTTCTTGTCATTTTGTGTCTTTTTTGGTAAATTTGTGTCTTTTTTAGTCCTTTAGTCCAACATAAAATGTGATTTTGAATCTCTTTTTTTTTTAACTTTCAAAACACTATCATGCTCAGTAAAGAGTTTTAAATGTGTCAAATGTGACCAAAGGTGTCAAATCTACCATATAAGAGGGTTCCATCCAGTTCTATCATTTGATACTAAATCTATTTGAGCTTGTCTCCAGTTTTACTTGGTATATCATCATCAAACTGAAACTGGCCTCATGGAGTTTACAGCCAGAACTTTAGAGGTAAATGTACAGTAGGGCTCCACGCTGCTTTGTTTTATACTCTGATGGAGGCAACAAGTCTGGATTATTTGGAGCTTTTGGACTCCACAGGGTTAACATGAAGTTAAATTTTAATGTAAAGAGCAAAGAATATATGATAATTTACATACATCTTAAATGAGTGAATGTGTGACCAGGCAACATTTTTTATTATAATTAATGATCTTTCTTCTGTTACAAACATTACTTGTTATTTCTGTCTTAATATTCAGTAAGTGGTGTATCCTGTATTCACCACTTAAAAAATGTTTAAATGCCATGTTGGTATATTTTTTTCACCTATATGACCTGATAATAATTGATTTTTTATTCTGAGAAGGATGAAAAGGATCCAAACATGGACAAAATAGCCCAAAACTCCATAGAGTCAATATCAGTAACCGTGGTGTAGCATGAATTTAGCTTTCCCAGCCTGTACTCATAAAGAGACTGAATAAACTGACAAGTTTACCCTCTGCACCTGCAGCAGGACAAGACAACCAGAGTCAGTGGAAACATCTTCCTGATGCAGTTTTCACTGTGAGTGCATGAAAACAGTTGAGAGTCTGTGTGACAGAAGAAGTTAAAACTGTGAGGAGCAGTGAAGCATCAAATCATGCAAACATCCTTTAGTGTCCAGCTGTCCTTGTGAAACAGAAAGGAGAGATGGGGACATGTTTTACATTACATAAAACACACAAAAAAACACAAAATATGATGAAAAGGACATTTAAAACCATTCATAAAACACACAAAAAAACCTACCAAAAAATGACAAAAAAAATACACATAAAGACACAGAAAACACATGAAAAATTTTAAAACACAAAAAATGACAAAAAACACAAAATATGACAAAAAGCACATATAAAAACCTACAAAAATGACAAAAAAACACAAAAAAAAAATTACAAACACACACACAAAACAAGCACAACAAAAAACATAACAACACACACCATTTTTTTTACATAAAACACAAAAAACACAGAATATGCCGAAAAGGACATAAAAGCAGTCATAAAACACACATAAAAAAACCTTCAAAAAAAGACACAAAGACACACAGAAAACACATAACACAAAAAATTAAAAACAAAAAAAATACAAAAAACACAAAATATGACAAAAAGCACATATTAAAAACCTACAAAAATGACAAAAAACACACAAAAAAGATTACAAACATACACACACAACAAGCACAACAAAAAACATAAAAACACACACCATTTTTTTTTAAATAAAACACACAAAAAACACAGAATATGCCGAAAAGGACATAAAAGCAGTCATAAAACACACATAAAAAACCTTCAAAAAAAGACACAAAGACACACAGAAAACACATTAAAAAAATTAAAAACAAAAAAAATACAAAAAACACAAAATATGACAAAAAGCACATATTAAAAAACCTACAAAAATGACAAAAAACTAAAAAAAAATACAAACACACACAAAAAAGCACAACAAAATACAAAAAACACATAAAGATACACAAAAATCTGTCAGTCGAGGCTACATCTCCCTGTGGACTGATGAAGAACACTTCCTCTTCCTCATCTCTCTGCTCTTTCTCTCTTTACAAGATTTCCCAAAAGGCCTTTGTGCTCATCAATAGCTGCAGGCTGCCCTCTGCTGGCTGTCCAGGCTCACAACAACTTCATACTGACGTCAGACTGAGTTTGTGTTCGCTCCTTCACTTTAACCAGGATCAGGACATCAATGTGTTCATCAGAGACGCTTCAGCTGTGACTCAAGTTTGAACAAAACTCCTCTTGGATGCCCCATGTGGCAGATAAAATATAATAAAGTGTCTTGTAGTTCAGCCTTCCAGTGGAGAAAACATGATGCAGGTCCACACAGGCTGGCCACACATACCAGGAGCTCCTCAGATACAAGGGAAATATTCTACCTTGTTAAGATAAGACAAGATAAGATTTTCCTTTATTAGTCCCACATGAGGAACTTTACAGTATTACAGCAGCAAAGTGGATAGCAAGATAGAGACTAGCTTCAATAAAAAAAATAATAAATAGTAAAAAAAAAAAAAAAAAAGCGGTATGAACTAGAAATATAAAAAAAATTAGCAATTAAACAAAAAATATTTTTAATGTAAGATCACTTCACATGGAGACAAAAACTGCTGAGTGCAAATACATAAAGTGGCTGGAATACATGTGCAAATTAGTTTTGGTCATAGCAATAATGTGCACAGATCACGTGAGTTAAAGTTTCTAAATGTTGAAAATGGTTGCAAATATAATATATATAAAGGTAAAATGAGGATAACATCTTTTTTTTCTTTTTTTATACTAAATATATTAAATCTCTTTTTTTACTGTCACCATCACTCATGAACAAGATTGTAGTTTAAGCCAATCCTTTAAATTTTATATCGTGACGTCATCAAGTAGTAATGTGCTGGTGCTTTCATGGACTCCGGAATATTAACATTTTGAAATTAATCATATCACATTTGTACTAATCACCAAAGCTTCATTTTTTTTAAACAAGTCATCACATCTGTTACACTTTTTAAACAATATTTAAGTTTAACTTGCCATGTAATTTCACTGAAAACATCTCTTTTCTTTGAACTTGCTGCCACCGCAGTTGGCAGCAACGAATTAAAAGAAAAGTTACGTCCGATTTTACATTTACGAGCGCTGGTTTTGAATGTCCGACTGCAGTGAATGCAGCACGAGTTAACGTCAGAGCGGCCGGCAAGAGACTGATTTGTTTTGAAAACTGAGTGGCGCGAAGCGAGGCAGCCAGGAGTCGCGAGGAGAGAAGAGACGGCGGGAAAGAGGTAAAAACTGATTAATTATCTATCAGGAAATTAAATTATAATGAAAGCATGTTAGCTGGCCAAGTGAACCTGAAGGAAGGACTCAGTGTGTCTCTGTGTTACACACACCGCAAATCCTTAGTTGGTTATTTCATCCTTATATATATAGATATAGATATAATTAGATTTTAAAAATTATATATATATATATATAGCCTATATATATATATATATATATATATATATATATATATATATATATATTGAAGTCATGTTCATCCTCAATGACGAATTTTAAATCAAGTCAAATATGTAAGATCACAAGATCACTTCACTATCTACATATAGATAGATAGATAGATAGATAGATAGATAGATAGATAGATAGATAGATGTAATCAGATTTTAAAAATAATGTATATATATTTTTAAATCATGTTCATCCTCAATGACGAATTTTAAATCAAGTCAAATATGTAAGATCACTAGATCACTTCACTATATATATATATATATAGATAGATAGATAGATAGATATAATCAGATTAAAAAAATTATATATATATTTTTTTTAAATCATGTTCATCCTCAATGAAGAATTTTACACATACACACAGAGACACACACACACACACACACATTATCACATTTTCAAATCATGAAATATATTTTTGTACAATTTATCACTTCTGTAACATTTGAAACACACTTATTTGACATTTTGAAAATAATCATATCACATTTGTACTAATCAGCAAAGCTTCATTTAAAAAAAAAAAAGTAATCACATCTGTTACACTTCTTAAACAATATTTAAGTTGAACTTGCTATGTAATTTCACTGAAAACATCTCATTTCTTTGAACTTGTTGCAGTGTTGTCATGGGCGGATCTACCGGGCTTTCTTTTAGGGGGGCAAATGCCAGGAGTCGCGAGGAAAGAAGAGGCGAGAGGAAAGAGGTAAAAACTGATTAACTATCTATCAAGAAATTAAATTATAATGAAAGCACAGTGCTAGCATAGTTGCGATGCTGGTTTTGAGATGATAAAAATCTGGTTGAAGAAAGTTATTTTGTTAACTATACATGTAATGTTAGCTAGGTCTGACAAAGTCTTTTACGAGACTAAAGTGGCAAATCTACGAGAAAAAATTTTTAAAGTGGTGAATCTGGGAGAAAAAAATTTTGCTTTTCCCCTCATTTTTTTCTCGTAAATCTGCAACTTTTTTTGCCCAGATTTGCCACTTTAAATCTCCACAATTTTTTCTTGTAGATTTGCCACTTCAATCAAGTAAATTTGCAACTTTTTTCTGGAAATATTACCTGAAGTTACCAAATATAGTTCTTCGCCCGATAAAGGGTTAAGAGACATTGCTTAGACTTCTTCAAATAAATATATATATTCATGTTTGCTTAAATATGAATAATTGGGGAAACTTGTCAGTGTGAAAGTGTGATGAGATGGGGACAGAGTTTTCATATTTTGGGAAGTGTATTTTAGATCTATTGCTCAGATTAAATTCCAAAATCAAACAAATTAACCTAAAAATACTCTCCCAGGCTAAAATATTAGTGTGTTACAGTCTGATGGTTGTAACTTATCAATGACAGTTCCATATTGATATTGTATAATTAGTTCAGATGTAATGCAGTTTGAATCTTTCCTTCTCTCCATCTTCTAAACATATCCAAGTCCAGGTGTGAGGTGCCAGTGTGAGAGAGTTTCCCTAAGATCCTCCAGGGAGGAGCCAGGAGAAGCTTCTGCAGCGACTGGTACAAATCTCATCCCTGGTTAGAATACTCACACTCGAAAGATGCAACTTACTGTTTTGCTTGTAGGCATTTTTCACTCCCTGATGCTCCAAGGACTGTTTTCACCTCATTCGAGGGTTATTGTAACTGGAAAAAGGCTACAATGAAAGACAGTGGTTTCTGTTCTATTAAAATCAAATTCAGTCCTGGTGAATCCGTGTATCATTTGTTCTTTCCATTTTAAATTGGCAATCAAAAATCAAATAATGAAAAATTGACTGGTTATTTTGTTATTTGTTTTTTATTATAACACAAAAAACGGACAAAATGCTTGTTTTTGCCATATTTCAATATTAGGCTCAGATCAAAAATACAAAATGGAAAAACGGGCACCAGGACTGAATTTGATCTTAATATTTAATTGGTCGGGTTTACGTGACCCGGAAGTTTGACTGCGGTCAAGTGAGCCGTCATTCGCTTCTTCGTAGTCAAACCAGCCGTCCCTATATAATAATAATAATATATAATGTAGTGCGCCCATATTGTGATATTTATGGTAAATTCATTGAGACTGCTCAGAGCGAGCTGACATGAAGGATAAACATTTTACTGTCATTCTTTATCACTCAAGTTTATTGTCCAGTATTACTCCCAGGTATTTAAAACTGTCAACCGTTGGAGCGCTAACGGGAATTAGCAGTTAGCATTAGCAGAGGCTCCAGACATAGATATATATAAGAAAGGCTAGATGGCTCAAGGCGGAGTCACCAGCGTGCGTATACGGCAGCCATCTTACCACAGGCAGCTCGCCCACTTTAAATAACCATAGATTGCTTAATTTTAAACCGATTTTCAAACGGTTTGGTTTGTTATAAACCTCAGAGTTGTGGTTATGTTCCTGCATACTCAAGAATAATTTTAATATTTTTTTATATAAATTATTCTTGAATATGCAGGAACATAACCACAACTCTGAGGTTTATAACAAACCAAACCGTTTGAAAAGCGTGCGTGAGCCATCTAGTGTTTATATATATATATATCTATGGCTCCAGATAGCAGGTTAGCTTGAAGAGACGACGGACACAGAAGTGGGGATTTCCACAAGGTGGTTTTATTCTACAGTGTTTAAACATTGACCATACAAAGCCAGGTCTCCACTGCGCTACGTTCACTAATCATACAGGAGTAGTAGTAGGTAGACAGCACAATCAACACCAACTCCTTACTATATACTGAGAGTTCCCTTCTGAGGTGGCTCTGTAAACACACCCAAACAGGAAGTAGGCACCACCCCCTTGTGGCACTATACCGTACTACAGTGATAGCACATCTAGACTGACTGTACAAAGTACAATTGAATATTTATTAAATATCTGTTGGGATTCTTTCTTTCTTCATCAATGGATAGGACTGAACTGACTTTTGTTACCAGAGGAGCTGCCTGTGTGTTTTCTTTTCTTTTGATTTCTACTTCTCCTCACTAAAGACCACCTTCTGGTTCACTACTCTTCAGGGACCTGCCTGAGCACTTTGTCTACTGTTCTTCTTGTTCATGAGGCTCTCATTATAACAATGTAATGACAGCATATGTCCACTAGATGGAAGTGAAGGGACAGTGATGAGACATGAAGAACTCACTGAGGACAATAAGATTACATGTAATGACAAAATCACAAACTTCAGCTCATTTCATTGAACTTTTTATTTGATCACCCAAAAGCCTTTATTTAATTCAGATAACTATACATTGCTCAAGTGTTTGGTGAAATTTGTAACTAGATTATAAAACTTTGATGTGAATGCAGTAACGTTAACTACAGTAATATTACAATGTAGTCAGAAATCATCCAGAAGCTCATTTACATGCTCCCCAACAGTTTTTCATTTTTCATTTAACAAATTACATCACACTGCTGTGTTCAAACCCAGAGCCTTTTCAAACACCTTCTGTGCATCCTCAGCAAGCATGTCAAGGGAAGAACTGAGAGCTCTGTAGGTGAAGGCAGAAGAGAGGGTCGATGCTATTGGGATTCCAATGAATGGAACAAATCTGAACCTTTCCTTTGCTATCATTATAGCAAGATCAATCACAGAAAAACACACCTTAACGATCAAATCTATGTTTTGTTTTTTTGCACTCAGTGGTGACGTCATCACTGCTCTGAGATCCTCCAATGGCACTTTTGTACGATAAGCAAGATTCTGCAGTGACTCAGTATTAAGACCAAAAGAAACTTGGTACCCTTTAATGACAGCAGCCAGCATTATCAAATCAGCAGCACAAGAGAGCCCAGGGATGGGTACAGCTGCTGCAAGTGCAGATGCAGAGGCGTAGAACTTTATTTTAGTTTGTAAAGCCTCTTTCTTCTTCCTGATGACCTCCAGGCTGATGTTGGGAATGGCCAACAGCAGAACATACTTCTTGTGTGCAGGAAGTTGTGGAGACTCAACACCTTTTTTTACAAAACCTGAGGGACAAAGAGAACAGAGGAGTTTATATCAGATGATGAAATGAAAATGAAATGAGAAAACAACTCTTTAGCTTTCTTATGTCAAGATACATTTCCCTGCAACCCTCTCCTTCCCTTCATCTCAACCTGGGCTGCCCATGTGTAAACTTCTGGCTCTTGGCCCTTTTAAATGAAGCAGTATGTTTTGTATGTGTCTTAATGTTTCAGGCATTTGTGATTTCTCCCTGTAAACTTAAACTTACCTTGAATGCAGTTTTCCCTGATCTCTTGAAGAGTTTTCTCTGTGTTGAACTCCCTCTGACTTCTTTCTTCATTACGTAAGTTATCGTCAATCTTCGAGCGAACAAAGTAGAACTTTTTCTTCATCTTCTGAATCTCCAGAGCGAGCTTCACATCATTTTCTTTGAAGCGATCACATGAGACGATGATGAAGAAGTCGAACCTTTTAAATCCAACATGCTGCAGGTATTCGTCAGCTAGAAAGTTGGGGCTGCCAATACCTGGAAGATCCCACAGTGTGACGTTGGGGAAGTTAGGATGGGGGTATGGTGTAGGCTCCATGGTGGTTTCTACACAACCAGTTGGAGCAGCTCCTTCATCCCTGTTGTCTACGCCTCTAAAGGCATTAACAAAGGTGGATTTACCAGAACCAGACTCTCCTGTGATGCCAATATTTAGCGGAATATTATTCTGCTCATCCAAACACTCCTGGATCTTTGCAGCCGCTGCGGCAGATCCTTCAGCTGTCATAATTTCTTTAATTTTTTGGATTTTTTCATCTTCAAATGGATTATCCATAGCTCTCCTTGAGAAATAAAGAGAGAAATAATTTCACTATTTTGGTTTAGGGGAATTGCAGGATTAGCTTACACAAATAATAATGAAAATAGCAAAGGGAGCAGGGTTTGTAAACTGCATTCAAATACACATTTTCCAAAAAAAATAACCTGTCTGCGCTTTAAGCTAAAGTGTTGTCTACAGTTTGCAAGAAATCTTTAATTGGCAGCAAAAACACTAAAACATGCAAAAAATAATTCATAAACATTTTTTCTCTTTTAGCTGAAATGTCCATTTTTCAAGCTTGTTACATGATACTGTGTTAAATGTAAAATAATGGAAAGTTAGTTACACATCCATAAAACACTGACTGAATAATAGCAGATACTCACTGAAGGCGTCTTCCTTCCTGATCAGACCGGAGCAGAGACCTATTAATTCCTGAGATACAGATCAATTTACAGATGATTTGTAGATTCTTCACCTTTTTTTGGACAGTGATGGTTTTAACATCCTGCTGTGACAGGCAGGGGGAGAAATTTGTTCTTGCTGCTGAAGGTGTTCAGTTAGTTCTGGCCAGGACATTTCATACTTTAAAAGAAACTCAGATGAAGAACTCCTGGGAAGTCATAGGGCCCTCCCACTGCAGCACACGTCACATTCAAATTCAAATTTCTGACCAATCACACAATAGTTATCGGACACCACACAAGAAAAAAATTCTGAATAACATCATTCTGTTCTTGCAGCCCTCAGAGAGAGAACACATTTCTCTGTTCTTGTGGAGTATTTATTAGCTTTCAAGATGTTTTATTTATTTCCTCATATGGAGGCTTCACTGGTTCCTGTAAGGGAGATGACCTTTAACAAAGGGAGACGTGTTTGTGCCTGTTAGACTTTTTCAATATACAGTCCATGTTTAACTCCTCACTGTCTGTGCTCTGCATTATCTCTAGATCAGAGGAAATAGCCTGTCAGCTCTGGTCAGCATTAATTCATTTCTGATAGCAATAAGCAAAGATAAAAAAGGTCATTTAAATCCCTTATATACCAATTGTAACCTCAATATATAATGATGTAAAACTGTGTAAAGTGTGTTACATTGGACGAATCTGCAGTGATGGAAACAGAAAAGTTTAGACCGAAATTTAATCAGATGTAACTTTAGAAGTCATGAACAGGAAAATGTAATGCACAATACTATGCATTTTGCAACTTTAATTATGTCTTATAACCATAAGTAAGTAAATATTTTTTTAAAAGTTAACAAATAAGTCTTACCGTATGAAGAACTTGAAACGTTGCTGCTCAAGAGGAAAAGTTACCTTCTGTTTCTGGGCTGTTGTACTTTTATAGTTGTACAGAGTTCAGCCCCTTAGACGCTCAATAAAGTGACCAATGAAAATGTCCTGCTGTGATGATGGAGACCAATCAGCATCGCTCACATATCCACATTGTCAGTGAAAGCACATGGTTTATAAGAAATGCAGAGAGGGAGGGTGTTTGTTTCAGAGCTCTGTAAATGAGTGCCAATCCTGTGACGTGCTGGCACTCATTTATTTAACCAGTACTCGTCTTTAACAGGTCGATAGCTGGTGAAGAGCTGTTATCAGCCACAGGACATTTCAGTGATATAATGTGAATATCTGTCCCTTAATGAAGTTAATGGGTAGGTGCTGCTACTGTAGCACAATATTGAAGAAAATCTTGAGAAAACAATGGACGGCACGATGAGTTCTCGAAACACAGCCTTGTGCGGGATTTAATGCTAAGATATCCAATACATATTCAATTGACAAGGTACAAACAATACTTTGGTCAGAATACAGAGTCCTTTCTATTCTTTGTTCTTTATACTCAAAAACTTTTGGTGAATTTCACTCATGTGAGGTCTAGCTCATGCTCTTTAACTTCCAGGATTTGTCCTCACATGATACTTTGGGATTTCAGGAGAACTCCCGAATCAGAGTCAACAACTTATCTCAACCCACAGGCTTTTCTGGATAGGATGTTCCAGATGGGCCGGGCTGTTAAACTCAGAGACACTGAGTTTCTGTGTCTTTTTCTGTTGCTTGTTTAATACTTCTATGATGAAATGTAATACAGTTTACTGTTACTTGCAGTCAATAAAGTCAAACATTTATTAATAGTTATGAGCATAACTTCTCCAACTACTTGGATTAACTAACATGAGATACACTGGTGTGTTATAACGTCACTGATAAACACTTATACATGTACTGTTTGTGAGCTGTGATGCCCCCTGGTGTGCAACCACTGAACATGATGACCAAAAGTTGTAATTATTGTTACATGTAGGATATAATACAATAGTGGGGCAGCTTAGATATAAATATATATAAGGATTGTCAGGGCCGGCTCTAGCCCATTTGGTGCCCGAGGCGAGATCCATCCGTGTTGAACAGCTCCGCTTGCTGTTTCACAGTAGGTGGAACTCCTGTTGTTGTTTGCCCATGGTGCCAACCAGGCTATATATATAATTAATAATATATATAATTATTAACTTGCAAGTAAATTTGCAAAGAAGCACAGCTGGAAACGCTAACAAAGTTAGAGACAAGATTGACAATGAAAGTGCAAACCGTGCAAAAAATGTGCTTAATTGTGTTAAGCTAGCGTTGCTTTATTTCAACCTAGCTAGCAAGCTAATACAAATCTTTACACAAAAAGGCATTTAAAAAAAGATTGGGACTTCTTCTCCTCCTCCTCTTTTCTTCTCTTTCGATACTGAGCACCGGAGAGCTTTGACGGCCATTTCATCTTGAAGATTTATCAAAACATAACGTCACATCTGTCACTGGACCTGACCTCTGAGACAGTGATCTGACCATCTAAGGGGGGGGGCCGATCTGACCATCTAAAGGGGGGGCGATCTGACCGTCTAAAGGGGGGCAAGGCAATGACCACACGTCACGTGACTCAGCACCACAAGCGACAAAATGTCATTGTTTATCTGTTTCTTTATTTTGTTAATATTTATTATTTTCAAGACAGAACACGAAGCGAGGGCGACAATGGGCATCCAAAATTATTATTGTTTTTTTTTTCTCCCTCGAGGGTGACTGGCGGCGCCCCTTCAGAAGATGGCGCTCTAGGCGACGGCCTATGTCGCCTACGCCTAAAGCCGGCCCTGAGGATTGTGCATTTTATAATAAAAGCGTCAAGTTTGGTACACTTGTAGCCAAAAATATATAGAACAAAATTAGATGTGTAGGCATGACAAATTTTCAATATGACAGTGACCGCCTGTTTTGTGATTAAATTTCACATTAACATGAAATTTGGTACAATTATAGCCAGAGAAATGGGGAACATGTAGAGGGATCAAGATTTTTCAATATGATGGCCATTTTTCAAGAAAATATGAAAACTGATCTAAAAGCAGTTGTCACTGGCAGCCAATTTGGAAAATGACCAACATATTGATCATTTATGAGGGTCCATATCTGTATTTTTTGTGTGTGTATTTGGCCATAACGGTACCAAATTTGATGCTTATGTTACATATTATCCATTGTTAATGTGAAATCTATTATATATTATCCATCTATAAACAGTTGTCACTGGTGACCATCTTGAAAAATGGCTGCCATATTGAAAATGTATCATGCCTCCACATCAAATTTTTGTCATATTGTAAAGTCTTGATCCCTTCACATGTTAACTGTAACTGTACCAAATTTAATCCTCCTATCACATATTATCTATTGTTAATGTGGAATTTCATCTAAAAACAGTTGTCACTGGCAGCCATTTTTCAAGATGGACACCAAAGCCGATTGAAAAGTCTTGATCCCTCCACATGTTCCCCTTGTCTTTAGTTATAACTGTACCAACATTTATGTTTCTATCACCTATTATCTATTGTCAATGTGAAATTTAATCTAAAAACCGTCGTCACTGGCAGCCATCCCGAAAAATGGCCGCTATATTGAAAATTTGTCGTGCCTCCACATCTAATTTTTTTCCATAATTTTTACCAAATTTGATGTTTTTATCATAAAATGCACAATCGCTCTGGTTATCTGCCCCACTACAAGTCAAATTCCAGCAATGAGTACTACAGACACATGTTAACTGGTAATTTCTTGATAGATAATTAATCAGTTTTTACCTCTTTCCCGCCGTCTCTTCTCTCCTCGCGACTCCTGGCTGCCTCGCTTCGCGCCACTCAGTTTTCAAAACAAATCAGTCTCTAGCCGGCCGCTCTGACGTTAACTCGTGCTGCATTCATCGCAGTCGGACATTGGAAATTCGCGCTCGTAAATGTCAAATCGGACGTAACTTTTCTTTTAATTAGTTGCTGCCAACTGCTTTTTTTTGCCACCCTTATGATGTATGATTTTTACTTTAAGCACATTGGCCCTCATTTATCAAACGAGCGTACGTCAGAAAGTGTGCGTAAAGTGGGCGTAAGATGATTTCTACGCAAGCCTCGGCATTTATCAATTTGGACGTGAGCGGACGGTACGATCAGATCTCAGTCTGCTCTCAGCTCGTGTACGCAAATCTGAGTCAGCGTGAAGTCGACACGTCTGAGTCGGAGAATTGATCTGAGACTACAGTATCGATGCCTGGAGCTGATAAAACAAAAATAAATACACCCTGCGATCGTGAAATTCTTTAAACAGAATACCAGCCGAGGATATTAAATGTTATTGTCTTCTGCTGTTTACTGTTGTTATTATTATTGTTATTATTATTGTTATTATTATTATTATTATTATTATTATTATCCAGCTCCGACACCGGAGCGTCAGCGTCTCCTTCACCAGCGGTGCTGCCCGAATAGAAACATTTCCAATCAGCGCCGTCACACCCTCCTCTGACTAGGACATCATTATTAGTAAATGTAAAGAGGTCAATAATATCTCTCCATCATAATAATAGCAATATTCGGATATTATATAGATTATTAGGCTTTATATATCACGATGTAATTACTCAAACCTCGCCGGGAGTTTAATAGTCGGCTACTCTGCTGACAGCACCACTGATTTCCTCCCTTTTCACTTTTTATGCTGCCAAACTAAACCAGTTTGTTGTGTTGCAGCTGTTGGGCGTCAGCGTTTCACTTTCTGACTGAGAAATTCCTCTTCTCTTAGAATTAAAACTTACTTAAAACATTGTTTACCTCCTTCAACCAAAAAGCTGAAAACTTTTAAGTCCATGCTCCAAATGTAAAATATTCAGTGAACTTGTTTGAGTTTATAACTATAAGTAGGCTACTTTTATTTCATAAACCTCCGTCGCTGCGTATTTCTTTAATATGTCTATATTGCCCCTATTGTTAATTGTAACGGTGCACTTTGCTAATAAAGCGACTTTAGAAGGTGAAAAAATCCTCCTTTTGGCCGTATTGCGTCCTTCGGTGTCGTAAACTCTGAAGGCGAGTCTTCTGAATCGGGTATATATTATATATATTATATATATTAGGGCGTGGTATTTAAATGACGCTTGTTTGGAGCCGCCACATTTATCAACAGCTGATCATTTTTACGCTGTGATTGGTGAGATACGATCGTTGGATAAATCACACGTGGACCCTGTCATAAGACCAAATATACACTCAGATCTGCGCTCGTTTCTACGCTCGCTTGATAAATGAGGGCCATTGAGTTTATGCCTGCCGTATGAAATGTGCTATATAAATACATTTAACTTGACTTGACATTCATAAATAAATTACATTCATTAATGAAATGTGGTAAATGTGTCTGAACTAGGCTGGGAAAAATGCAACAAAAAAAATCTGCTTTCACCTTGAAGAAATTATTTAAAACCAACATTTTAGCATAAATGAACAACACACAATCAACCACTAAAACCTCAAGGACTCTGTGAATACAAACTAAACCACAAGGGGGCAGAATTCACCCAGTAATCTCTCTCTGAAGCATTAAAGGTGAAAATCACTTCTGACTGTCTGTGGAATAATGAAGGTACAATACAAACTTTAACCAGCAGAGGGCACAATTCACCTCTAAGAAATCCCTGTTGAGGGCATTGCAATCTTTAAACTCAATAAAATAAACAAAATAATTACATGAAAGAAATATTAAACAAATCCAATGAATAATGAAATAATATAAAGGAAATAAAATAAAATAAATACAAACATTGACAGATGGCATGGCAATAAAAACTGCAGACTGGTTCAATTAATGAGAAATTCAATCCTACTTATTGTGATATTTGTAGTTGTTAATAAACTGATAATTAGATCACTATATACAATAAGACTAGGTACATTATCAGTAGGCTGAATAATAATAGATGTATGTTCACAGTGATGCTATAGTAACCTGGAGAACTATATTATTATAATGATAACTATTATGAATAATAATTCCTGGTTTTAAGGGGTTAGTGGCTGGAGGAGTCCTCCTAAAACTGAGCCTGTCTGACACCATCAATAACCAACTACATTATATATGAACCATGTTGAAATTAGAGATAGTGAAAAAGTAAAAAAAGATATATCGGCCGGCCGATATGTTTCCCGTTTGGGAATTACCAAAAAAAAAACAAAACACAGAAGACACAAAATGACAAAAAAAAGACTAAAAATAACTAAAAAAGACACAACAACAGACACAAAATGACCAAAAAAGACACAAAATGACCAAAAAAGACACAAAATGACTAAAAAAAGACACGAAAAGGATTCAAAAATGGACAAAATAGCCCAAGACTCCATAGAGTTAAAATAAAAACCTTGTTTGGATCTATTAATCGACTATTAATCTGTGAGTCTTTTAAACCCTTCTGACAGTAAATTGTCCCAGTTAGCTCTGCCTTCATTCTAAGTTGATAATCTATATTCTGAGATCCTCCTTTTCCCTCTTTTCTCCTAATCTCATTTTAGAATAATAGAACATGTGTGGTGAAGGATTTTTTAATAATCTACCAGAACATGACAGCTTCAGAGCTCCGACTATTTGCTCATTCTGAAACTGGGACGAATGCTTGAAGGACACCCTTCAACAGAAACCGTCTCCACGTGTCCTCCGAGCACCTCGCGTGTCTAAAAGTGATTAGTTGCACATGTGTGGGCTTTGTGATTGTGTCATATGGTATTTCTCATTTTGAGTGGCTCCTCCTGGTGCGAATCGTTGCTTATCCTTCTGATTAAAGCATGTGTTGCACGCAGGATTTCTTGTGTTAGGTGAAGCTGGCGAGACACGCCATGCTGTCTATGTTTGTCTTCTGCCTCCTCGATGTACATGTACTATAAACACACATGCCTGCTCTAAAAGAGGCTGCTGAGGATGAGGCGGGAGGCCAATCTGACGCCTGTCTACCTGCGTTAAGGAGGGACGTCATGTCTCCAGTAAACAGATGGAGAAATCACTGTGACGGCTCCAAAAATGAGATTTGTGGATGATGCTGCCTGCGGTAGATCGCTCTCTAATTACACAATCTGAGACAGACTGAAGAGACCATGATTGTGTCAAACTGCTCCTGTTATGGGCTCCGACAATTATAGACATCCTCCTCTTCCTCCTTCCACTGGCTGCTGTGAGCTGTTCATCTGTGTGGGACCCAGAACATGTCGTCTGGAAATGGACGAGATTTTAACCCTGTGGAGTGTCCAAAAGCTCCAAATAACCAGACTTGTTGCCTCCATCAGACTAGAAAACAAAGCAGCGTGGAGCCCTACTGTACATTTACCTCTAAAGTTCTGGCTGTAAACTCCATGAGGAAATTCTTTATTGAGCATGATAGTGTTTTGAAAGTTAAAAAAAGATTCAAAATCACATTTTATGTTGGACTAAAGGACTAAAAAAGACACAAAAAGACAAAAAAAAGACACAAAATGACAAAAAGACACAAAATGACCAAATAAGACACAAAATGACCAAAAAAAGACACAAAATGACCAAAAAAGACACAAAATGACAAAAAAGACACAAAATGAGAAGACAGAAAGACCAAAAAACCCCACAGAAGACACAAAATGACCAAAAAAGACACAAAATGACCAAAAAAAGACACAAAATGACCAAAAAAAGACACAAAATGACCAAAAAAGACACAAAATGAGAAGACAGAAAGACCAAAAAAACCCAACAGAAGACACAAAATGACCAAAAAAGACACAAAATGACCAAAAAAAGACACAAAATGACAAAAAAGACACAAAATGACCAAAAAAAGACACAAAATGACCAAAAAAGACACAAAATGAGAAGACAGAAAGACCAAAAAATACCCACAGAAGACACAAAATTACCAAAAAAGACACAAAATGACAAAAAAAAGACACAAAATGACAAAAAAGACACAAAATGACCAAAAAAGACACAAAATGAGAAGATAGAAAGACCAAAAAAACCCACAGAAGACACAAAATGACCAAATGAGACACAAATGGACTTACAAAGACACGATAAGACAGGAAAAGGATTCAAAAATGGACAAAATAGCCCAAGACTCCATAGAGTTAATGTAGCCCTTATTTAGTTGTTTTTGTCATAATAATGAATTGAATGCTGACTCATCTATATCTAATGCATTAGATTTATTACGCCCCTTAAAATCAAGAGGGCTTCGCGCCCCTCCGGTCAGGAATCACTGTCTTATAGCACTTATTATATGCTGTCAGCAATGTAAGACAACTGATCCTTTACAACATTTAGTACAGTATATGAGCTTGTTCAGGCTGTAATTATTTAAAAGGTCTGACGAATTACCAGACTGTCAAAACTCACAGTAGCAGCTCCATGTTTGTTATTCTGTGATTCAAATCACGACATCATGACTAATGTGCAGAGTCAAACACTAATGTAGTGGGTGCTATCATGGCAGGACAGTAAATTGAATTAAAAAAATATTCCTTTGGGTAATCACTACTTTTAAACACTCAACATTTTATACCAGGAGTGTCAAACTCAAATTACCTGGGGGCCGCTGGGTTACTAAAAAAGACACTAAATTATAAAAAAAAAACACAAAATTATTTTTTTTAAAAGACACAAAATTGCCAAAAAAATACGCAAAATTATTAAAAAAGACACAAAATGACAAAAAAACACAAAATTACGAAAAAAGACACTAAATTATTAAAAAAGACACAAAATGACCAAAAAAGACACACAATGACCAAAAAAGACACAGAATTACTAAAAAAAGACACTAAATTATTAAAAAATACACACAATTACTAAGAAAAACACAAAATTATTAAAAAAGATACAAAATGACCAAAAACCCCCACAAAATTACTAAAAAAGACGCAAAATTACTAAAAAAAAGACACAAAATAAAAAAAGACATACAATTACTAAAAAAGACACAATTACTAAAAAAGACACAAAATTACAAAAAAAAGACACACAATTATTTTTTTTAAAAGACACAAAATTGCCAAAAAAATACACAAAATTATTAAAAAAGACACAAAATGACCAATAAAACCCACAAAATGACTAAAAAAGACACTAAATTATTAAAAAAGACACTAAATTATTTTTTTTAAAGACACAAAATTGCCAAAAAAATACACAAAATTCCTAAAATAGACACAAAAGTATTCAAAAAAGACACACAATGACCAAAAAAGACACATAATTACTAAAAAAAGACACTAAATTATTAAAAAATACACACAATTACTAAAAAAGACACAAAATTATTAAAAAAGATACAAAATGACCAAAAACCCCACAAAATTACTAAAAAAGACACAATTACTAAAAAAGACACAAAATTACTAAAAAAAGACACAAAATTACTAAAAAAGACACAAAATTACTAAAAAAAAGACACAACATTTTAAAAAAAAGTCACAATTACTAGAAAAAAACACTAAATTATTAAAAAAGGCACAAAATTATTTTTTTTAAATGACACAAAATTACCAAAAAAATACCCAAAATGACTACTTGGTCGGCTGCTCTTGTTGGAGTGACACACCTGAAAGATTCCTGATGCTGCAGTTTCACCACAGAGTTCATTCAACACACACAAGATGAGTAATGAGACGATAAAAGGCCTTCCAACATGCCAGCATGAGCTGATTAGTTTCTTAAGCTTTTATTTGAAGTTTCAAAATGACCCCAAAAACTCACAAAATGACAGAAAAAAACCCAAATTACTCAAAAAAGAAACAGAATTACAAAAAAGACACAAAATTATTAAAAAAGACACAAAATGACCAAAAAAACACAAAATTACTAAAAAAAAGACACTAAATTATAAAAAAGACACAAAATTATTTTTTTAAAAGACACAAAATTGCCAAAAAAATACACAAAATTCCTAAAAAAGACACAAAATTATTCAAAAAAGACACAAAATGACCAAAAAAGACACACAATGACCAAAAAAGACACATAATTACTAAAAAAAAGACTAAATTATTAAAAAAGACACACAATTACTAAAAAAGACACAAAATTATTAAAAAAGACACAAAATTACTAAAAAAAAAGACACAAAATTACAAAAAAAGACATACAATTACTAAAAAAGACACAAAATTACTAAAAAAAGACACAAAATTACAAAAAAAGACACAAAATTACTAAAAAAGACACAAAATTACGAAAAAAAGACACAAAATTTAAAAAAAAGTCACAATTACTAGAAAAAAACACGAAATTATTAAAAAAGACACAAAATTATTTTTTTTAAAAGACACAAAATAACCAAAAAAATACACAAAATGACTACTTGGTCGGCTGCTCTTGTTGGAGTGACACACCTGAAAGATTCCTGATGCTGCAGTTCATGTTTCACCACAGAGTTCATTCAACACACACAAGATGAGTAATGAGACGATAAAAGGCCTTCCAACATGCCAGCATGAGCTGATTAGTTTCTTAAGCTTTTATTTGAAGTCTCAGTAACGTCTCATTTCTACTGAATCGGTCTCATGCTTATACTGTTGAGTCATTATTGAACCAAAGATAGCTTCAAAATCAGATTAGCACAGAGGAGCATGTCAGGGTGCACTGTGTGAATAACATATCTAATTTATTCCTGATGAAAATGTGCTAAATTCTGCTGTGTGTGTGTGTGTGTGTGTGTGTGTGTGGGTTTAATACAGAAGCTCCACAGACGAGATGACTCCGTCTTTGAACAGTTAGAGGAAAGTTTCTCCAGTCTCTGCTGGTGTCACCGCTGAATGGGGACAAATTTATTCCAAGTCTCAAAGGCTGGCTTTAAAGAAAAGTGGAAGAAAAAGCTGAAAAAGACAGTTGGAGTTTGGTCAAATATATACCGACACAGCAAAACCTGTAGTGTTGTTTTTTTCAGCGTTAGTAATTTGATGATTTTGGAGTTGTTTTCACATTGTAGTGATCAAAAAGTGCAACCTGGTCTCACAGGAATCCGTGGAATAGCCACAGAATCACTCAAATTTCCATGAAAGTGACACGGATTTCGCTACAATGCAAGTTAATGACAAATGTCAAAATTAACAAGTCAAGTTAACAAGTCAAAATATTGATTTTTTTCACTAAAAATGAGAGAACTGTCCGCCATGTTTTTTGTTCTGACCGCCGGGACCTTGAAAGTCACGTGACTTGGAACAAACCAATAGGAACAAATATTAACTTGCATTGTAGCGAAATCCGTGTCAGTTTCACAGAAATTTGAGTGATTCCGTGGCTATTCCACGGATTTTGAGCTAAGCGAATCCGTGGCTATTTCACAGATTCCTGTGAGACCAGGTTCATACCTACACAGAAAAACCTGTAGTGTTGTTTTTTCAGTGTTAATAATTTGATGATTTTGGAGTTGTTTTCACATTGTAGTGATCAAAAAGTGCAACCTGGTCTCACAGGAATCCGTGGAATAGCCACGGATTTGCTTAGCTCAAAATCCGTGGAATAGCCACGGAATCACTCAAATTTCCGTGAAACTGACACGGATTCCGCTACAATGGAAGTTAATGACAGTCAAAATTAACAAGTCAAAATATTGATTTTTGTGTCCGCTATGTTTTTTGTTCTGACTGCCAGGACCTTGAAAGTCACGTGACTTGGAACAAACCAATAGGAAAAAATATTAACTTGCATTGTAGCGAAATCCGTGTCGGTTTCGCGGAAATCTGAGTGATTCCGTGGCTATTCCACGGATTTTGAGCTAAGCGAATCCGTGGCTATTTCACGGATTCCTGTGAGACCAGGTTCATACCTACACAGAAAAACCTGTAGTGTTGTTTTTTCAGTGTTAGTAATTTGATGATTTTGGAGTTGTTTTCACATTGTAGTGATCAAAAAGTGCAACCTGGTCTCACAGGAATCCGTGGAATAGCCACGGAATCACTCAAATTTCCGTGAAACTGACACGGATTTCGCTACAATGCAAGTTAATGACAAATGTCAAAATTAACAAGTCAAGTTAACAAGTCAAAATATTGATTTTTTTCACTAAAAATGAGAGAACTGTCCGCCATGTTTTTTGTTCTGACCGCCGGGACCTTAAAAGTCACGTGACTGGGAACAAACCAATAGGAACAAATATTAACTTGCATTGTAGCGAAATCTGTGTCAGTTTCACGGAAATTTGAGTGATTCCGTGGCTATTCCACGGATTTTGAGCTAAGCGAATCCGTGGCTATTTCACGGATTCCTGTGAGACCAGGTTCATACCTACACAGAAAAACCTGTAGTGTTGTTTTTTCAGTGTTAGTAATTTGATGATTTTGGAGTTGTTTTCACATTGTAGTGATCAAAAAGTGCAACCTGGTCTCACAGGAATCCGTGGAATAGCCACGGATTTGCTTAACTCAAAATCCGTGGAATAGCCACGGAATCACTCAAATTTCCGTGAAACTGACACAGATTTCGCTACAATGCAAGTTAATGACAAATGTCAAAATTAACAAGTCAAAATATTGATTTTTTTCACTAAAAATGAGAGAACTGTCGGCCATGTTTTTTGTTCTGACCGCCAGGACCTTGAAAGTCACGTGACTTGGAACAAACCAATAGGAACAAATATTAACTTGCATTGTAGCGAAATCTGAGTGATTCCGTGGCTATTCCACGGATTTTGAGCTAAGCGAATCCGTGGCTATTTCACGGATTCCTGTGAGACCAGGTTCATACCTACACAGAAAAATCTGTAGTGTTGTTTTTTCAGTGTTAATAATTTGATGATTTTGGAGTTGTTTTCACATTGTAATGATCAAAAAGCGAGTTACATGTTAACACCTGAGTTAGATTCACTTCAGCTGGAGTTGATTTTCAGATTTTGTGACTTGAATGTTCGTCTAAAGACAGAATGCACTTTAATGTATCGTAAAACAAAACAATGAATGTTAATTATCACATTAGTGACAGGAAATAACATGATTTTAGGGTTAAAAATACACTTAAATGTGTCAAAGTAACACAATGAATGTTAAAAATGAACACTCACAGTGAAAAGAAATAACACGATTTGGAGTTAAAAGTGCACTTATGTGGTGTCATAAAACAACAACAAGGGTGTCAAATATTTAACACTATTAAAGAGTTAAAATATTAACACTTTTCAAAGTGTAATTTTAACTAAGAATCTGTGAGAACTATATAAACTCAGAAAAAGTGTTAAATTTAACACTCTGTGAGTTGAATTAACGCTCCCAATTCTGCTGCGTAGGAGAAAAGTCATAAAAACATGGAGCTGAAGTGCAGGAATCCATAAATCAATAACAGAACAAAACTGCCACAATGTTATAAACAGTTTTTATTCTTCTCCTCTGTATTATATTCTGAAGATCTATACAAGTTATTCATGCTATGGATGAACCGTAAAGGCCCTATTCTGCTTTCATGCACGGTCAGAGACAGAAAATTGCTCTCAGAAGTCACCAGCGTACGGTTTAGTGTCTATTTTCTCATCTTTAGCCTTGATGTGATGATGATGGAACATGATGTCTATAAATAAGTGTGTATTATAGATGATTGTTGTGATGTTCCACTGACTTTAACTCCTCACAAATAACACGACTGCCAGGCCGGGATCAAGTCAGGACTCAGATTATTGTTTGTTGTTTATTGTTAAAAAGATCCCCATTAGCTGTCACCAAAAGTGGGAGGAGCTAGTCTTCCTGGGGTCCACAAGACAAAACAAAAATCACTTAACAATTAAACATTGTAGACATTATTATATACGTCATCAGAAATCATTCCGAATAAGTTATTACATTCATATCTATTACATCAATTCTCACTTTCATACAGTAAATATGTTAATTCACTACTCACAAATTTAAATAGTGCATTCTCAAGTAATAATTAAAAGATACTTTACTATTCAGTTCACGTATATTCAGTGGGCAATTATTCCAATAACTGATAGCACGATCAATAACTGTTCTCTTTAAGCTGCCTTTTTTGGTCATTTTGTGTCTTTATTATCATTTTGTGGTCAATTTGTGCCTTTTTTGGTAATTTTGTGTCTATTTTTGGTCATTTTGTGTCTTTTTTTTGGTCATTTTGTGTCTTTTTTGGTCATTTTGTGTCTTTTTTTATAATTGTGTGGTCAATTTGTGCCTTTTTTGGTCATTTTGTGTCTTTTTTTGTCATTTTGTCAACAATTAAACATTGTAGACATTATTATATACGTCATCAGAAATCATTCCGAATAAGTTATTACATTCATCTCTATTACATTAATTCTCACTTTCATACAGTAAATATGTTAATTCACTACTCACAAATGTAAATAGTGCATTCTCAAGTAATAATTAAAAGATACTTCACTATTCAGTTCACGTATATTCAGTGGGCAATTATTCCAATAACTGATAGCACGATAAATAACTGTTCTCTTTAAGGCATTTGATTTGGGACATGGTAACATCATCTGACCACCATTAGCTGACCTTGTGTCAATTTGGTTATATAAGAAAACAGGTTGAAAAGAATAGACAGTGTTTCTAAAAAATGTTGTTGTATTGCACGCCAACCTGTACTCTACCATTAACCAGGAAAGTTGACGGTGCATACTGATAGTGTTTGTTCTTATGGAACAATGTAAAACCTGTTCTGGGCAGTTTGTAATTTCCTTAGTTGACCTTTAGATGCGGAGGACCATACAGGTGCACAATAATCCAGGTGACATAAAATTAACGATTTAGCCACCTGTCCCACAATATTTGTAGGGACATAAGATGAAGAGCAGGTGAACTTAAAAGTTTCTTTTATTTACAGAATGCAGCAGGGTAAAATAAGTCCTCACAGAGTGAAAGAAAAGGCTGTGAAACTCCTGACTCTGAGTAAAAACTAGACAAAGAAAAGTTGCTCCAAAGGAGGAAAAACACTGAATCTATCTACACTAAAAAACTAAATATATAAATCCTAATCTAAGATAAGGGGGAAAACTAACTAAACTCTCGAGGGGGAAAACTATTAAATAAAATCAAGTACAAACTAAAAGCGCTCCAAAAGGGAGGAACAAAATCTGATAGGAAAAATAAAAGATTCTACTAAAACACTATGAACAACTGGATCAGGACTAAAGGGGGAAAAATAATAAAGAACACAAAATCACTCCAAAAGGAGGAAAAACAAAACAGCTGACTCAAAAAGATACGAAACTAAGAACTGAGCTAAACTAATAAATTACAAAGAAAAATCACTCTTGCGAGGAATCCAAAAGGTGAAAACAAGACAAACTGTGGAGGGAAGGAAGCACCAGGTGAACACA